>NW_027018242.1:0-52977 GCF_032854445.1 Liolophura sinensis | reverse complement strand
GGTAGCCCAGAAGACGTCAAATCTTTGGGCCAAGCCCATTTAACTCACCCAGCAAATGTCTTACTTCTAAGTCGAAGATAAACTCAATGTCTTTATCTACATGTAGAAAAACCACACCATTTTTAAATAAAAACCACAAGATACTTAATAGAGTCTGCTGTAAAAAGTACAATTGAACACTGACCCACATCAATAAGGTGCCAAAAGATGCGCAATTGGGCCAGGCATCTCCAGGTGTTGAAAAATTGTAAATTTCCTTGGTTTCCATGGAGTAAGAGCCGTTGCTAGGCACGTGATTTTGACATAATTGATCATTCAATTGTGACTACATCCAAAAGTATTGGTCGGAGAGCAACGCGGTTTGCACCATTCGATTTCTCGTCACAAAATACGTCGGATTAGCCTCTTACCAGCAGCATTGGAACATTTTTTTCCACTTTTGGATTTTTGCCTGGTCCTTTTTGCTAATTGAAATCGGCTACATGTACTATGCACCATCGCGACTGGTCATTACTATATTCAACTTTTGATTATAAGTTATGTGCCTTCGGTAGCCCAGAAGATGTCAAATCTTTGGGCCAAGCCCATTTAACTCACCCAGCAAATGTCTTACTTCTAAGTCGAAGACAAACTCAATGTCTTTATCTACATGTAGAAAAACCACACCATTTTTATATAAAAAACACAAGGTACTTGATACAGTCTGCTGTAAAAAGTACAATTGAACACTGACCCACATCAATAAATAAAAGGTGTCAAAAGATGCGCAATTGGGTTAGGCATCTCCAGCTGTTGAAAAATTGCAAATTTCCTTGGTTTCCATGGAGTAAGAGCCGTTGCTGGGCACCTGATTTTGACATAAATGATGATTCAATTGTGGCTACAGCCAAAAGTATTGGTCGGAGAGCAACGCGGTTTGCACCATTCGATTTCTCGTCACAAAATACGTCGGATTAGCCTCTTACCAGCAGCATTGGAACATTTTTTCCACTTTTGGATTTTTCCCTGGTCCTTTTGCTAATTGAAATCGGCTACATGTACTATGCACCATCTCGAATGGTCATTACTATATTCAACTTTTGATTATAAGTTACGTGCCCTTCGGTAGCCCAGAAGACGTCAAATCTTTGGGCCAAGCCCATTTAACTCACCCAGCAAATGTCTTACTTCTAAGTCGAAGATAAACTCAATGTCTTTATCTACATGTAGAAAAACCACACCATTTTTAAATAAAAACCACAAGATACTTAATAGAGTCTGCTGTAAAAAGTACAATTGAACACTGACCCACATCAATAAGGTGCCAAAAGATGCGCAATTGGGCCAGGCATCTCCAGGTGTTGAAAAATTGGAAATTTCCTTGGTTTCCATGGAGTAAGAGCCGTTGCTGGGCACGTGATTTTGACATAATTGATCATTCAATTGTGCCTACAGCCAAAAGTATTGGTCGGAGAGCAACGCGGTTTGCACCATTCGATTTCTCGTCACAAAATACGTCGGATTAGCCTCTTACCAGCAGCATTGGAACATTTTTTCCACTTTTGGATTTTTGCCTGGTCCTTTTGCTAATTGAAATCGGCTACATGTACTATGCACCATCGCGACTGGTCATTACTATATTCAACTTTTGATTATAAGTTATGTGCCCTTCGGTAGCCCAGAAGATGTCAAATCTCTGGGCCAAGCCATTTAACTCACCCAGCAAATGTCTTACTTCTAAGTCGAAGACAAACTCAATGTCTTTATCTACATGTAGAAAAACCACACCAATTTTATATAAAAAAACACAAGGTACTTGATACAGTCTGCTGTAAAAAGTACAATTGAACACTGACCCACATCAATAAGGTGTCAAAAGATGCGCAATTGGGCCAGGCATCTACAGCTTTTGAAAAATTGTAAATTTTCCTTGGTTTCCATGGAGTAAGAGCCGTTGCTGGGCACGTGATTTTGACATAAATGATGATTCAATTGTGGCTACAGCCAAAAGTATTAGCCGGAGAGCAACGCGGTTTGCACCATTCGATTTCTCGTCACAAAATACGTCGGATTAGCCTCTTACCAGCAGCATTGGAACATTTTTTCCACTTTTGGATTTTTGCCTGGTCCTTTTTCCTAATTGAAATCGGCAACATGTACTATGTACCATCGCGACTGGTCATTACTATATTCAACTTTGATTATAAGTTATGTGCCCTTCGGTAGCCCAGAAGACGCCAAGTCTTTCGGCCAAGCCCATTTAACTCACCCAGCAAATGTCTTACTTCTAAGTCGAAGATAAACTTAATGTCTTTATCTGCATGTAGAAAAACCACACCATTTTTATATAAAAAAACACAAGGTACTTGATACAGTCTGCTGTAAAAAGTACAATTGAACACTGACACACATCAATAAGGTGCCAAAAGATGCGCAATTGGGCCAGGCATCTCCAGGTGTTGAAAAATTGTAAATTTTCCTTGGTTTCCATGGAGTAAGAGCCGTTGCTGGGCACGTGATTTTGACATAAATGATTCAATTGTGGCTACAGCCAAAAGTATTGGTCGGAGAGCAACGCGGTTTGCACCATTCGATTTCTCGTCACAAAATACGTCGGATTAGCCTCTTACCAGCAGCATTGGAACATTTTTTTCCACTTTGGATTTTTGCCTGTTCCTTTTGCTAATTGAAATCGGCTACATGTACTATGTACCATCGCGACTGGTCATTACTATATTCAACTTTTGGTTATAAGTTATGTGCCCTTCGGTAGCCCAGAAGACGTGAAATCTTTGGGCCAAGCCCATTTAACTCACCCAGCAAATGTCTTACTTCTAAGTCGAAGATAAACTCAATGTCTTTATCTACATGTAGAAAAACCACACCATTTTTATATAAAAAACACAAGGTACTTGATACAGTCTGCTGTAAAAATTACAATTGAACACTGACCCACATCAATAAGGTGTCAAAAGATGCGCAATTGGGTCAGGCATCTCCAGCTGTTGAAAAATTGCAAATTTCCTTGGTTTCCATGGAGTAAGAGCCGTTGCTGGGCACGTGATTTTGACATAAATGATGATTCAATTGTGGCTACAGCCAAAAGTATTGGTCGGAGAGCAACGCGGTTTGCACCATTCGATTTCTCGTCACAAAATACGTCGGATTAGCCTCTTACCAGCAGCATTGGAACATTTTTTCCACTTTTGGATTTTTGCCTGGTCCTTTTGCTAATTGAAATCGGCTACATGTACTATGTACCACCGCGACTGGTCATTACTATATTCAACTTTTGATTATAAGTTATGTGCCCTTTGGTAGCCCAGAAGACGTCAAATCTTTGGGCCAAGCCCATTTAACTCACCCAGCAAATGTCTTACTTCTAAGTCGAAGATAAACTCAATGTCTTTATCTACATGTAGAAAAACCACACCATTTTTATATAAAAAAACACAAGGTACTTGATACAGTCTGCTGTAAAAAGTACAATTGAAACACTGACCCACATCAATAAGGTGTCAAAAGATGCGCAATTGGGTTAGGCATCTCCAGGTGTTGAAAATTGCAAATTTCCTTGGTTTCCATGGAGTAAGAGCCGTTGCTGGCACGTGATTTTGACATAAATGATGATTCAATTGTGGCTACAGCCAAAAGTATTGGTCGGAGAGCAACGCGGTTTGCACCATTCGATTTCTCGTCACAAAATACGTCGGATTAGCCTCTTACCAGCAGCAATTGGAACATTTTTTCCACTTTTGGATTATTCCCTGGTCCTTTTGCTAATTGAAATCGGCTACATGTACTATGTACCATCGCGACTGGTCATTACTATATTTCAACTTTTGATTATAAGTTACGTGCCCTTCGGTAGCCCAGAAGACGTCAAATCTTTGGGCCAAGCCCATTTAACTCACCCAGCAAATGTCTTACTTCTAAGTCGAAGATAAACTCAATGTCTTTATCTACATGTAGAAAAACCACACCATTTTTAAATAAAAACCACAAGATACTTAATAGAGTCTGCTGTAAAAAGTACAATTGAACACTGACCCACATCAATAAGGTGCCAAAAGATGCGCAATTGGGCCAGGCATCTCCAGGTGTTGAAAAATTGTAAATTTCCTTGGTTTCCATGGAGTAAGAGCCGTTGCTAGGCACGTGATTTTGGACATAATTGATCATTCAATTGTGACTACATCCAAAAGTATTGGTCGGAGAGCAACGCGGTTTGCACCATTCGATTTCTCGTCACAAAATACGTCGGATTAGCCTCTTACCAGCAGCATTGGAACATTTTTTCCACTTTTGGATTTTTGCCTGGTCCTTTTGCTATTGAAATCGGCTACATGTACTATGCACCATCGCGACTGGTCATTACTATATTCAACTTTTGATTATAAGTTATGTGCCCTTCGGTAGCCCAGAAGATGTCAAATCTTTGGGCCAAGCCCATTTAACTCACCCAGCAAATGTCTTACTTCTAAGTCGAAGACAAACTCAATGTCTTTATCTACATGTAGAAAAACCACACCATTTTTATATAAAAAACACAAGGTACTTGATACAGTCTGCTGTAAAAAGTACAATTGAACACTGACCCACATCAATAAGGTGTCAAAAGATGCGCAATTGGGTTAGGCATCTCCAGCTGTTGAAAAATTGCAAATTTCCTTGGTTTCCATGGAGTAAGAGCCGTTGCTGGGCACCTGATTTTGACATAAATGATGATTCAATTGTGGCTACAGCCAAAAGTATTGGTCGGAGAGCAACGCGGTTTGCACCATTCGATTTCTCGTCACAAAATACGTCGGATTAGCCTCTTACCAGCAGCATTGGAACATTTTTTCCACTTTTGGATTTTTCCCTGGTCCTTTTGCTAATTGAAATCGGCTACATGTACTATGCACCATCTCGAATGGTCATTACTATATTCAACTTTTGATTATAAGTTACGTGCCCTTCGGTAGCCCAGAAGACGTCAAATCTTTGGGCCAAGCCCATTTAACTCACCCAGCAAATGTCTTACTTCTAAGTCGAAGATAAACTCAATGTCTTTATCTACATGTAGAAAAACCACACCATTTTTAAATAAAAACCACAAGATACTTAATAGAGTCTGCTGTAAAAAGTACAATTGAACACTGACCCACATCAATAAGGTGCCAAAAGATGCGCAATTGGGCCAGGCATCTCCAGGTGTTGAAAATTGGAAATTTCCTTGGTTTCCATGGAGTAAGAGCCGTTGCTGGGCACGTGATTTTGACATAATTGATCATTCAATTGTGCCTACAGCCAAAAGTATTGGTCGGAGAGCAACGCGGTTTGCACCATTCGATTTCTCGTCACAAAATACGTCGGATTAGCCTCTTACCAGCAGCATTGGAACATTTTTTCCACTTTTGGATTTTTGCCTGGTCCTTTTGCTAATTGAAATCGGCTACATGTACTATGTACCATCGCGACTGGTCATTACTATATTCAACTTTTGATTATAAGTTATGTGCCCTTCGGTAGCCCAGACGACGTCAAATCTTTGGGCCAAGCCCATTTAAATCACCCAGCAAGTGTCTTACTTCTAAGTCGAAGATAAACTTAATGTCTTTATCTACATGTAGAAAAACCACACCATTTTAATGTTAAAAAACACAGGGTACTTGATACAGTCTGCTGTAAAAAGTACAATTGAACACTGACCCACATCAATAAGGTGCCAAAGATGCGCAATTGGGTCAGGCATTTCCAGGTGTTGAAAAATTGGAAATTTCCTTGGTTTCCATGGAGTAAGAGCCGTTGCTGGGCACGTGATTTTGACACAATTGATCATTCAATTGTGGCTACAGCCAAAAGTATTAGTCGGAGAGCAACGCGGTTTGCACCATTCGATTTCTCGTCACAAAATACGTCGGATTAGCCTCTTACCAGCAGCATTGGAACATTTTTTCCACTTTTGGATTTTTGCCTGGTCCTTTTGCTAATTGAAATCGGCTACATGTACTATGTACCATCGCGACTGGTCATTACTATATTCAACTTTTGATTATAAGTTATGTGCCCTTCGGTAGCCCAGAAGATGTCAAGTCTTTGGGCCAAGCCCATTTAACTCACCCAGCAAATGTCTTACTTCTAAGTCGAAGACAAACTCAATGTCTTTATCTACATGTAGAAAAACCACACCATTTTTATATAAAAAACACAAGGTACTTGATACAGTCTGCTGTAAAAAGTCAAATTGAACACTGACCCACATCAATAAGGTGCCAAAAGATGCGCAATTGGGCCAGGCATCTCCAAGTGTTGAAAAATTGGAAATTTCCTTGGTTTCCATGGAGTAAGAGCCGTTGCTGGGCACGTGATTTTGACATAAATGATGATTCAATTGTGGCTACAGCCAAAAGTATTGGTCGGAGAGCAACGCGGTTTGCACCATTCGATTTATCGTCACAAAATACGTCGGATTAGCCTCTTACGAGCAGCATTTGAACTTTTTTCCACTTTTGGATTTTTGCCTGGTCCTTTTGCTATTGAAATCGGCTACATGTACTATGTACCATCGCGACTGGTCATTACTATATTCAACTTTTGATTATAAGTTATGTGCCCTTCGGTAGCCCAGAAGACGCCAAGTCTTTCGGCCAAGCCCATTTAACTCACCCAGCAAATGTCTTACTTCTAAGTCGAAGATAAACTTAATGTCTTTATCTACATGTAGAAAAACCACACCATTTTTATATAAAAAACACAAGGTACTTGATACAGTCTGCTGTAAAAAGTACAATTGAACACTGACACACATCAATAAGGTGCCAAAAGATGCGCAATTGGGCCAGGCATCTCCAGGTGTTGAAAAATTGTAAATTTCCTTGGTTTCCATGGAGTAAGAGCCGTTGCTGGGCACGTGATTTTGACATAAATGATTCAATTGTGGCTACAGCCAAAAGTATTGGTCGGAGAGCAACGCGGTTTTGCACCATTCGATTTCTCGTCACAAAATACGTCGGATTAGCCTCTTACCAGCAGCATTGGAACATTTTTTCCACTTTTGGATTTTTGCCTGGTCCTTTTGCTAATTGAAATCGGCTACATGTACTATGTACCATCGCGACTGGTCATTACTATATTCAACTTTTGATTATAAGTTATGTGCCCTTCGGAAGCCCAGAAGACGTCAAATCTTTGGGCCAAGCCCATTTAACTCACCCAGCAAATGTCTTACTTCTAAGTCGAAGACAAACTCAATGTCTTTATCTACATGTAGAAAAACCACACCATTTTTAAATAAAAACCACAAGGTACTTAATAGAGTCTGCTGTTAAAAAGTACAATTGAACACTGACCCACATCAATAAGGTGCCAAAAGATGCGCAATTGGGCCAGGCATCTCCAGTTGTTGAAAAAATTGTAAATTTCCTTGGTTTCCATGGAGTAAGAGCCGTTGCTGGGCACGTGATTTTGACATAATTGATCATTCAATTGTGGCTACAGCCAAAAGTATTGGTCGGAGAGCAACGCGGTTTGCACCATTTCGATTTCTCGTCACAAAATACGTCGGATTAGCCTCTTACCAGCAGCATTGGAACATTTTTTCCACTTTTGGAATTTTCCCTGGTCCTTTTGCTAATTGAAATCGGCTACATGTACTATGTACCATCGCGACTGGTCATTACTATATTCAACTTTTGATTATAAGTTATGTGCCCTTCGGTAGCCCAGACGACGTCAAATCTTTGGGCCAAGCCCATTTAAATCACCCAGCAAGTGTCTTACTTCTAAGTCGAAGATAAACTTAATGTCTTTATCTACATGTAGAAAAACCACACCATTTTAATGTAAAAAACACAGGGTACTTGATACAGTCTGCTGTAAAAAGTACAATTGAACACTGACCCACATCAATAGTGCCAAAAGATGCGCAATTGGGTCAGGCATTTCCAGGTGTTGAAAAATTGGAAATTTCCTTGGTTTCCATGGAGTAAGAGCCGTTGCTGGGCACGTGATTTTGACACAATTGATCATTCAATTGTGGCTACAGCCAAAAGTATTGGTCGGAGAGCAACGCGGTTTGCACCATTCGATTTCTCGTCACAAAATACGTGGGATTAGCCTCTTACCAGCAGCATGGAACATTTTTTCCACTTTTGGATTTTTGCCTGGTCCTTTTGCTAATTGAAATCGGCTTACATGTACTATGTACCATCGCGACTGGTCATTACTATATTCAACTTTTGATTATAAGTTATGTGCCCTTCGGTAGCCCAGAAGATGTCAAGTCTTTGGGCCAAGCCCATTTAACTCACCCAGCAAATGTCTTACTTCTAAGTCGAAGACAAACTTAATGTCTTTATCTACATGTAGAAAAACCACACCATTTTAATATAAAAACCACAGGGTACTTGATACAGTCTGCTGTAAAAAGTACAATTGAACACTGACCCACATCAATAAGGTGCCAAAAGATGCGCAATTGAGTCAGGCATCTCCAGGTGTTGAAAAATTGTAAATTTCCTTGGTTTCCATGGAGTAAGAGCCGTTGCTGGGCACGTGATTTTGACCATAATTGATGATTCAATTGTGGCTACAGCCAAAAGTATTGGTCGGAGAGCAACGCGGTTTGCACCATTGGATTTCTCGTCACAAAATACGTCGGATTAGCCTCTTACGAGCAGCATTTGAACATTTTTTCCACTTTTGGATTTTTGCCTGGTGCTTTTGCTAATTGAAATCGGCTACATGTACTATGTACCATCGCGACTGGTCATTACTATTTTCAACTTTTGATTATAAGTAATGTGCCCTTTGGTTGCCCAGAAGACGTCAAATCTTTGGGCCAAGCCCATTTAACTCACCCAGCAAATGTCTTACTTCTAAGTCAAAGAAAAGCTCAATGTCTTTATCTACATGTAGAAAAACCACACCATTTTTATATAAAAAACACAAGGTACTTGATACAGTCTGCTGTAAAAAGTACAATTGAACACTGATCCACATCAATAAGGTGCCAAAAGATGCGCAATTGGGCCAGACATCTCCAGCTGTTGAAAAATTGGAAATTTCCTTGGTTTCCATGGAGTAAGAGCCGTTGCTGGGCACGTGATTTTGACATAAATGATGATTCAATTGTGGCTACAGCCAAAAGTATTGGCCGGAGAGAAATGCGGTTTGCACCATTCGATTTCTCGTCACAAAATACGTCGGATTAGCCTCTTACAAGCAGCATTGGAACATTTTTTCCACTTTTGGATTTTTGCCTGGTCCTTTTGCTAATTGAAGTCGGCTACATGTACTATGTACCATCGCGACTGGTCATTACTATATTCAACTTTTGATTATAAGTTATGTGCCCTTCGGTAGCCCAGAAGATGTCAAATCTTTGGGCCAAGCCCATTTAACTCACCCAGCAAATGTCTTACTTCTAAGTCGAAGATAAACTCAATGTCTTTATCTACATGTAGAAAAACCACACCATTTTTATATAAAAAACACAAGGTACTTGATACAGTCTGCTGTAAAAAGTACAATTGAACACTGACCCACATCAATAAGGTGTCAAAAGATGCGCAATTGGGTTAGGCATCTCCAGCTGTTGAAAAATTGCAAATTTCCTTGGTTTCCATGGAGTAAGAGCCGTTGCTGGGCACGTGATTTTGACATAAATGATGATTCAATTGTGGCTACAGCCAAAAGTATTGGTCGGAGAGCAACGCGGTTTGCACCATTCGATTTCTCGTCACAAAATACGTCGGATTAGCCTCTTACCAGCAGCATTGGAACATTTTTTCCACTTTTGGATTTTTGCCTGGTCCTTTTGCCTAATTGAAATCGGCTACATGTACTATGTACCATCGCGACTGGTCATTACTATACTCAACTGTTGATTATAAGTTACGTGCCCTTCGGTAGCCCAGAAGACGTCAAATCTTTGGGCCAAGCCCATTTAACTCACCCAGCAAATGTCTTACTTCTAAGTCGAAGATAAACTCAATGTCTTTATCTACATGTAGAAAAACCACACCATTTTTAAATAAAAACCAAAAGATACTTAATAGAGTCTGCTGTAAAAAGTACAATTGAACACTGACCCACATCAATAAGGTGCCAAAAGATGCGCAATTGGGCCAGGCATCTCCAGCTGTTGAAAAATTGTAAATTTCCTTGGTTTCCATGGAGTAAGAGCCGTTGCTGGGCACGTGATTTTGACATAATTGATCATTCAATTGTGGCTACAGCCAAAAGTATTGGTCGGAGAGCAACGCGGTTTGCACCATTCGATTTCTCGTCACAAAATACGTCGGATTAGCCTCTTACCAGCAGCATTGGAACATTTTTTCCACTTTTGGATTTTTGCCTGGTCCTTTTGCTAATTGAAATCGGCTACATGTACTATGTACCATCGCGACTGGTCATTACTATATTCAACTTTTGATTATAAGTTATGTGCCCTTCGGTAGCCCAGAAGACGTCAAATCTTTGGGCCAAGCCCATTTAACTCACCCAGCAAATGTCTTACTTCTAAGTCGAAGATAAACTCAATGTCTTTATCTACATGTAGAAATACCACACCATTTTTAAATAAAAACCAAAAGGTACTTAATAGAGTCTGCTGTAAAAAGTACAATTGAACACTGATCCACATCAATAAGGTGCCAAAAGATGCGCAATTGGGCCAGGCATCTCCAGCTGTTGAAAAATTGGAAATTTCCTTGGTTTCCATGGAGTAAGAGCCGTTGCTGGGCACGTGATTTTGACATAAATGATGATTCAATTGTGGCTACAGCCAAAAGTATTGGCCGGAGAGCAATGCGGTTTGCACCATTCGATTTCTCGTCACAAAATACGTCGGATTAGCCTCTTACAAGCAGCATTGGAACATTTTTTCCACTTTTGGATTTTTGCCTGGTCCTTTTGCTAATTGAAGTCGGCTACATGTACTATGTACCATCGCGACTGGTCATTACTATATTCAACTTTTGATTATAAGTTATGTGCCCTTCGGTAGCCCAGAAGATGTCAAATCTTTGGGCCAAGCCCATTTAACTCACCCAGCAAATGTCTTACTTCTAAGTCGAAGATAAACTCAATGTCTTTATCTACATGTAGAAAAACCACACCATTTTTATATAAAAAAACACAAGGTACTTGATACAGTCTGCTGTAAAAGTACAATTGAACACTGACCCACATCAATAAGGTGTCAAAAGATGCGCAATTGGGTTAGGCATCTCCAGCTGTTTGAAAAATTGCAAATTTCCTTGGTTTCCATGGAGTAAGAGCCGTTGCTGGGCACGTGATTTTGAAATAAATGATGATTCAATTGTGGCTACAGCCAAAAGTATTGGTCGGAGAGCAACGCGGTTTGCACCATTCGATTTCTCGTCACAAAATACGTCGGATTAGCCTCTTACCAGCAGCATTGGAACATTTTTTTCCACTTTTGGATTTTTCCCTGGTCCTTTTGCTAATTGAAATCGGCTACATGTACTATGTACCATCGCGACTGGTCATTACTATATTCAACTGTTGATTATAAGTTACGTGCCCTTCGGTAGCCCAGAAGACGTCAAATCTTTGGGCCAAGCCCATTTAACTCACCCAGCAAATGTCTTACTTCTAAGTCGAAGATAAACTCAATGTCTTTATCTACATGTAGAAAAACCACACCATTTTTAAATAAAAACCAAAAGACACTTAATAGAGTCTGCTGTAAAAAGTACAATTGAACACTGACCCACATCAATAAGGTGCCAAAAGATGCGCAATTGGGCCAGGCATCTCCAGCTGTTGAAAAATTGTAAATTTCCTTGGTTTCCATGGAGTAAGAGCCGTTGCTGGGCACGTGATTTTGACATAAATGATCATTCAATTGTGGCTACAGCCAAAAGTATTGGTCGGAGAGCAACGCGGTTTGCACCATTCGATTTCTCGTCACAAAATACGTCGGATTAGCCTCTTACCAGCAGCATTGGAACATTTTTTCCACTTTTGGATTTTTGCCTGGTCCTTTTGCTAATTGAAATCGGCTACATGTACTATGTACCATCGCGACTGGTCATTACTATATTCAACTTTTGATTATAAGTTATGTGCCCTTCGGTAGCCCAGAAGACGTCAAATCTTTGGGCCAAGCCATTTAACTCACCCAGCAAATGTCCTACTTCTAAGTCGAAGATAAACTCCATGTCTTTATCTACATGTAGAAATACCACACCATTTTTAAATAAAAACCAAAAGGTACTTAATAGAGTCTGCTGTAAAAAGTACAATTGAACACTGACCCACATCAATAAGGTGCCAAAAGATGCGCAATTGGGCCAGGCATCTCCAGCTGTTGAAAAATTGCAAATTTCCTTGGTTTCCATGGAGTAAGAGCCGTTGCTGGGCACGTGATTTTGACATAATTGATGATTCAATTGTGGCTACAGCCAAAAGTATTGGTCGGAGAGCAACGCGGTTTGCACCATTCGATTTCTCGTCACAAAATACGTCGGATTAGCCTCTTACCAGCAGCATTGGAACATTTTTTCCACTTTTGGATTTTTGCCTGGTCCTTTTGCTAATTGAAATCGGCTACATGTACTATGTACCATCGCGACTGGTCATTACTATATTCAACTTTTGATTATAAGTTATGTGCCCTTCGGTAGCACAGACGACGTCAAATCTTTGGGCCAAGCCCATTTAAATCACCCAGCAAGTGTCTTACTTCTAAGTCGAAGATAAACTTAATGTCTTTATCTACATGTAGAAAAACCACACCATTTTAATGTAAAAAACACAGGGTACTTGATACAGTCTGCTGTAAAAAGTACAATTGAACACTGACCCACATCAATAAGGTGCCAAAAGATGCGCAATTGGGTCAGGCATCTCCAGGTGTTGAAAAATTGTAAATTTCCTTGGTTTCCATGGAGTAAGAGCCGTTGCTGGGCACGTGATTTTGACATAAATGATGATTCAATTGTGGCTACAGCCAAAAGTATTGGTCGGAGAGCAACGCGGTTTGCACCATTCGATTTCTCGTGACAGAATACGTCGGATTAGCCTCTTGCGAGCAGCATTTGAACTTTTTTTCCACTTTTGGATTTTTGCCTGGTCCTTTTGCTAATTGAAATCGGCTACATGTACTATGTACCATCGCGACTGGTCATTACTATATTCAACTTTTGATTATAAGTTATGTGCCCTTCGGTAGCCCAGACGACGTCAAATCTTTGGGCCAAGCCCATTTAAATCACCCAGCAAATGTCTTACTTCTAAGTCGAAGATAAACTCAATGTCTTTATCTACATGTAGAAAAACCACACCATTTTTATATAAAAAACACAAGGTACTTGATACAGTCTGCTGTAAAAATTACAATTGAACACTGACCCACATCAATAAGGTGTCAAAAGATGCGCAATTGGGTCAGGCATCTCCAGCTGTTGAAAAGTTGCAAATTTCCTTGGTTTCCATGGAGTAAGAGCCGTTGCTGGGCACGTGATTTTGACATAAATGATGATTCAATTGTGGCTACAGCCAAAAGTATTGGGTCGGAGAGCAACGCGGTTTGCACCATTCGATTTCTCGTCACAAAATACGTCGGATTAGCCTCTTACCAGCAGCATTGGAACATTTTTTCCACTTTTGGATTTTTGCCTGGTCCTTTTGCTAATTGAAATCGGCTACATGTACTATGTACCACCGCGACTGGTCATTACTATATTCAACTTTTGATTATAAGTTATGTGCCCTTTGGTAGCCCAGAAGACGTCAAATCTTTGGGCCAAGCCCATTTAACTCACCCAGCAAATGTCTTACTTCTAAGTCGAAGATAAACTCAATGTCTTTATCTACATGTAGAAAAAACCACACCATTTTTATATAAAAAGCACAAGGTACTTGATACACTCTGCTGTAAAAAGTACAATTGAACACTGACCCACATCAATAAGGTGTCAAAAGATGCGCAATTGGGTTAGGCATCTCCAGCTGTTGAAAAATTGCAAATTTCCTTGGTTTCCATGGAGTAAGAGCCGTTGCTGGGCACGTGATTTTGACATAAATGATGATTCAATTGGTGGCTACAGCCAAAAGTATTGGTCGGAGAGCAACGCGGTTTGCACCATTCGATTTCTCGTCACAAAATACGTCGGATTAGCCTCTTACCAGCAGCATTGGAAGATTTTTTCCACTTTGGATTTTTCCCTGGTCCTTTTGCTAATTGAAATCGGCTACATGTACTATGTACCATCGCGACTGGTCATTACTATATTCAACTTTTGATTATAAGTTACGTGCCCTTCGGTAGCCAAGAAGACGTCAAATCTTTGGGCCAAGCCCATTTAACTCACCCAGCAAATGTCTTACTTCTAAGTCGAAGATAAACTCAATGTCTTTATCTACATGTAGAAAAACCACACCATTTTTAAATAAAAACCACAAGATACTTAATAGAGTCTGCTGTAAAAAGTACAATTGAACACTGACCCACATCAATAAGGTGCCAAAAGATGCGCAATTGGGCCAGGCATCTCCAGGTGTTGAAAAATTGTAAATTTCCTTGGTTTCCATGGAGTAAGAGCCGTTGCTAGGCACGTGATTTTGACATATTTGATCATTCAATTGTGACTACATCCAAAAGTATTGGTCGGAGAGCAACGCGGTTTGCACCATTCGATTTCTCGTCACAAAATACGTCGGATTAGCCTCTTACCAGCAGCATTGGAACATTTTTTCCACTTTTGGATTTTTGCCTGGTCCTTTTGCTAATTGAAATCGGCTACATGTACTATGCACCATCGCGACTGGTCATTACTATATTCAACTTTTGATTATAAGTTATGTGCCCTTCGGTAGCCCAGAAGATGTCAAATCTTTGGGCCAAGCCCATTTAACTCACCCAGCAAATGTCTTACTTCTAAGTCGAAGACAAACTCAATGTCTTTATCTACATGTAGAAAAACCACACCATTTTTATATAAAAAACACAAGGTACTTGATACAGTCTGCTGTAAAAAGTACAATTGAACACTGACCCACATCAATAAGGTGTCAAAAGATGCGCAATTGGGTTAGGCATCTCCAGCTGTTGAAAAATTGCAAATTTCCTTGGTTTCCATGGAGTAAGAGCCGTTGCTGGGCACGTGATTTTGACATAAATGATGATTCAATTGTGGCTACAGCCAAAAGTATTGGTCGGAGAGCAACGCGGTTTGCACCATTCGATTTCTCGTCACAAAATACGTCGGATTAGCCTCTTACCAGCAGCATTGGAACATTTTTTCCACTTTTGGATTTTTGCCTGGTCCTTTTGCTAATTGAAATCGGCTACATGTACTATGTACCATCGCGACTGGTCATTACTATATTCAACTTTTGATTATAAGTTATGTGCCCTTCGGTAGCCCAGAAGACGTCAAATCTTTGGGCCAAGCCCATTTAACTCACCCAGCAAATGTCTTACTTCTAAGTCGAAGATAAACTCAATGTCTTTATCTACATGTAGAAAAACCACACCATTTTTATATAAAAAACACAAGGTACTTGATACAGTCTGCTGTAAAAAGTACAATTGAACACTGACCCACATCAATAAGGTGCCAAAAGATGCGCAATTGGGCCAGGCATCTACAGCTGTTGAAAAATTGTAAATTTCCTTGGTTTCCATGGAGTAAGAGCCGTTGCTGGGAACGTTATTTTGACATAAATGATGATTCAATTGTGGCTACAGCCAAAAGTATTGGTCGGAGAGCAACGCGGTTTGCACCATTCGATTTCTCGTCACAAAATACGTCGGATTAGCCTCTTACAAGCAGCATTGGAACATTTTTTCCACTTTTGGATTTTTGCCTGATCCTTTTGCTAATTGAAATCGGCTACATGTACTATGTACCATCGCGACTGGTCATTACTATATTCAACTTTTGATTATAAGTTATGTGCCCTTCGGTAGCCCAGAAGACGTCAAATCTTTGGGCCAAGCCCATTTAACTCACCCAGCAAATGTCTTACTTCTAAGTCGAAGACAAACTCAATGTCTTTATCTACTTGTAGAAAAACCACACCATTTTAATATAAAAAACACAAGGTACTTGATACAGTCTGCTGTAAAAAGTACAATTGAACACTGACCCACATCAATAAGGTGCCAAAAGATGCACAATTTGGCCAGGCATCTCCAGGTGTTGAAAAATTGTAAATTTCCTTGGTTTCCATGGAGTAAGAGCCGTTGCTGGGCACGTGATTTTGACATAAATGATGATTCAATTGTGGCTACAGCCAAAAGTATTGGTCGGAGAGCAACGCGGTTTGCACCATTCGATTTCTCGTGACAGAATACGTCGGATTAGCCTCTTACGAGCAGCATTTGAACTTTTTTTCCACTTTTGGATTTTTGCCTGGTCCTTTTGCTAATTGAAATCGGCTACATGTACTATGTACCATCGCGACTGGTCATTACTATATTCAACTTTTGATTATAAGTTATGTGCCCTTCGGTAGCCCAGACGACGTCAAATCTTTGGGCCAAGCCCATTTAAATCACCCAGCAAGTTTCTTACTTCTAAGTCGAAGATAAACTTAATGTCTTTATCTACATGTAGAAAAACCACACCATTTTAATATAAAAAACACAGGGTACTTGATACAGTCTGCTGTAAAAAGTACAATTGAACACTGACCCACATCAATAAGGTGCCAAAAGATGCGCAATTGGGTCAGGCATCTCCAGGTGTTGAAAAATTGCAAATTTCCTTGGTTTCCATGGAGTAAGAGCCGTTGCTGGGCACGTGATTTTGACATAAATGATGATTCAATTGTGGCTACAGCCAAAAGTATTGGTCGGAGAGCAACGCGGTTTGCACCATTCGATTTCTCGTGACAGAATACGTCGGATTAGCCTCTTACGAGCAGCATTTAAACTTTTTTTCCACTTTTGGATTTTTGCCTGGTCCTTTTGCTAATTGAAATCGGCTACATGTACTATGTACCATCGCGACTGGTCATTACTATATTCAACTTTTGGTTATAAGTTATGTGCCCTTCGGTAGCCCAGAAGACGTGAAATCTTTGGGCCAAGCCCATTTAACTCACCCAGCAAATGTCTTACTTCTAAGTCGAAGATAAACTCAATGTCTTTATCTACATGTAGAAAAACCACACCATTTTTATATAAAAAACACAAGGTACTTGATACAGTCTGCTGTAAAAATTACAATTGAACACTGACCCACATCAATAAGGTGTCAAAAGATGCGCAATTGGGTCAGGCATCTCCAGCTGTTGAAAAGTTGCAAATTTCCTTGGTTTCCATGGAGTAAGAGCCGTTGCTGGGCACGTGATTTTGACATAAATGATGATTCAATTGTGGCTACAGCCAAAAGTATTGGTCGGAGAGCAACGCGGTTTGCACCATTCGATTTCTCGTCACAAAATACGTCGGATTAGCCTCTTACCAGCAGCATTGGAACATTTTTTCCACTTTTGGATTTTTGCCTGGTCCTTTTGCTAATTGAAATCGGCTACATGTACTATGTACCACCGCGACTGGTCATTACTATATTCAACTTTTGATTATAAGTTATGTGCCCTTTGGTAGCCCAGAAGACGTCAAATCTTTGGGCCAAGCCCATTTAACTCACCCAGCAAATGTCTTACTTCTAAGTCGAAGATAAACTCAATGTCTTTATCTACATGTAGAAAAACCACACCATTTTTATATAAAAAAACACAAGGTACTTGATACACTCTGCTGTAAAAAGTACAATTGAACACTGACCCACATCAATAAGGTGTCAAAAGATGCGCAATTGGGTTAGGCATCTCCAGCTGTTGAAAAATTGCAAATTTCCTTGGTTTCCATGGAGTAAGAGCCGTTGCTGGGCACGTGATTTTGACATAAATGATGATTCAATTGTGGCTACAGCCAAAAGTATTGGTCGGAGAGCAACGCGGTTTGCACCATTCGATTTCTCGTCACAAAATACGTCGGATTAGCCTCTTACCAGCAGCATTGGAAGATTTTTTCCACTTTTGGATTTTTCCCTGGTCCTTTTGCTAATTGAAATCGGCTACATGTACTATGTACCATCGCGACTGGTCATTACTATATTCAACTTTTGATTATAAGTTACGTGCCCTTCGGTAGCCAAGAAGACGTCAAATCTTTGGGCCAAGCCCATTTAACTCACCCAGCAAATGTCTTACTTCTAAGTCGAAGATAAACTCAATGTCTTTATCTACATGTAGAAAAACCACACCATTTTTAAATAAAAACCACAAGATACTTAATAGAGTCTGCTGTAAAAAGTACAATTGAACACTGACCCACATCAATAAGGTGCCAAAAGATGCGCAATTGGGCCAGGCATCTCCAGGTGTTGAAAAATTGTAAATTTCCTTGGTTTCCATGGAGTAAGAGCCGTTGCTAGGCACGTGATTTTGACATATTTGATCATTCAATTGTGACTACATCCAAAAGTATTGGTCGGAGAGCAACGCGGTTTGCACCATTCGATTTCTCGTCACAAAATACGTCGGATTAGCCTCTTACCAGCAGCATTGGAACATTTTTTCCACTTTTGGATTTTTGCCTGGTCCTTTTGCTAATTGAAATCGGCTACATGTACTATGCACCATCGCGACTGGTCATTACTATATTCAACTTTTGATTATAAGTTATGTGCCCTTCGGTAGCCCAGAAGATGTCAAATCTTTGGGCCAAGCCCATTTAACTCACCCAGCAAATGTCTTACTTCTAAGTCGAAGACAAACTCAATGTCTTTATCTACATGTAGAAAAACCACACCATTTTTATATAAAAAACACAAGGTACTTGATACAGTCTGCTGTAAAAAGTACAATTGAACACTGACCCACATCAATAAGGTGTCAAAAGATGCGCAATTGGGTTAGGCATCTCCAGCTGTTGAAAAATTGCAAATTTCCTTGGTTTCCATGGAGTAAGAGCCGTTGCTGGGCACGTGATTTTGACATAAATGATGATTCAATTGTGGCTACAGCCAAAAGTATTGGTCGGAGAGCAACGCGGTTTGCACCATTCGATTTCTCGTCACAAAATACGTCGGATTAGCCTCTTACCAGCAGCATTGGAACATTTTTTCCACTTTTGGATTTTTGCCTGGTCCTTTTGCTAATTGAAATCGGCTACATGTACTATGTACCATCGCGACTGGTCATTACTATATTCAACTTTTGATTATAAGTTATGTGCCCTTCGGTAGCCCAGAAGACGTCAAATCTTTGGGCCAAGCCCATTTAACTCACCCAGCAAATGTCTTACTTCTAAGTCGAAGATAAACTCAATGTCTTTATCTACATGTAGAAAAACCACACCATTTTTATATAAAAAACACAAGGTACTTGATACAGTCTGCTGTAAAAAGTACAATTGAACACTGACCCACATCAATAAGGTGCCAAAAGATGCGCAATTGGGCCAGGCATCTACAGCTGTTGAAAAATTGTAAATTTCCTTGGTTTCCATGGAGTAAGAGCCGTTGCTGGGAACGTTATTTTGACATAAATGATGATTCAATTGTGGCTACAGCCAAAAGTATTGGTCGGAGAGCAACGCGGTTTGCACCATTCGATTTCTCGTCACAAAATACGTCGGATTAGCCTCTTACAAGCAGCATTGGAACATTTTTTCCACTTTTGGATTTTTGCCTGATCCTTTTGCTAATTGAAATCGGCTACATGTACTATGTACCATCGCGACTGGTCATTACTATATTCAACTTTTGATTATAAGTTATGTGCCCTTCGGTAGCCCAGAAGACGTCAAATCTTTGGGCCAAGCCCATTTAACTCACCCAGCAAATGTCTTACTTCTAAGTCGAAGACAAACTCAATGTCTTTATCTACTTGTAGAAAAACCACACCATTTTAATATAAAAAACACAAGGTACTTGATACAGTCTGCTGTAAAAAGTACAATTGAACACTGACCCACATCAATAAGGTGCCAAAAGATGCACAATTTGGCCAGGCATCTCCAGGTGTTGAAAAATTGTAAATTTCCTTGGTTTCCATGGAGTAAGAGCCGTTGCTGGGCACGTGATTTTGACATAAATGATGATTCAATTGTGGCTACAGCCAAAAGTATTGGTCGGAGAGCAACGCGGTTTGCACCATTCGATTTCTCGTGACAGAATACGTCGGATTAGCCTCTTACGAGCAGCATTTGAACTTTTTTTCCACTTTTGGATTTTTGCCTGGTCCTTTTGCTAATTGAAATCGGCTACATGTACTATGTACCATCGCGACTGGTCATTACTATATTCAACTTTTGATTATAAGTTATGTGCCCTTCGGTAGCCCAGACGACGTCAAATCTTTGGGCCAAGCCCATTTAAATCACCCAGCAAGTTTCTTACTTCTAAGTCGAAGATAAACTTAATGTCTTTATCTACATGTAGAAAAACCACACCATTTTAATATAAAAAACACAGGGTACTTGATACAGTCTGCTGTAAAAAGTACAATTGAACACTGACCCACATCAATAAGGTGCCAAAAGATGCGCAATTGGGTCAGGCATCTCCAGGTGTTGAAAAATTGCAAATTTCCTTGGTTTCCATGGAGTAAGAGCCGTTGCTGGGCACGTGATTTTGACATAATTGATGATTCAATTGTGGCTACAGCAAAAAGTATTGGTCGGAGAGCAACGCGGTTTGCACCATTCGATTTCTCGTCACAAAATACGTCGGATTAGCCTCTTACCAGCAGCATTGGAACATTTTTTCCACTTTTGGATTTTTGCCTGGTCCTTTTGCTAATTGAAATCGGCTACATGTACTATGTACCATCGCGACTGGTCATTACTATATTCAACTTTTGATTATAAGTTATGTGCCCTTCGGTAGCCCAGAAGATGTCAAATCTTTGGGCCAAGCCCATTTAACTCACCCAGCAAATGTCTTACTTCTAAGTCGAAGACAAACTCAATGTCTTTATCTACATGTAGAAAAACCACACCATTTTTATATAAAAAACACAAGGTACTTGATACAGTCTGCTGTAAAAAGTAAAATTGAACACTGACCCACATCAATAAGGTGCCAAAAGATGCGCAATTGGGCCAGGCATCTCCAGGTGTTGAAAAATTGCAAATTTCCTTGGTTTCCATGGAGTAAGAGCCGTTGCTGGGCACGTGATTTTGACATAAATGATGATTCAATTGTGGCTACAGCCAAAAGTATTGGTCGGAGAGCAACGCGGTTTGCACCATTCGATTTCTCGTCACAAAATACGTCGGATTAGCCTCTTACCACCAGCATTTGAACATTTTTTCCACTTTTGGATTTTTGCCTGGTCCTTTTGCTAATTGAAAATCGGCTACATGTACTATGTACCATCGCGACTGGTCATTACTATATTCAACTTTTGGTTATAAGTTATGTGCCCTTCGGTAGCCCAGAAGACGTGAAATCTTTGGGCCAAGCCCATTTAACTCACCCAGCAAATGTCTTACTTCTAAGTCGAAGATAAACTCAATGTCTTTATCTACATGTAGAAAAACCACACCATTTTTATATAAAAAACACAAGGTACTTGATACAGTCTGCTGTAAAAATTACAATTGAACACTGACCCACATCAATAAGGTGCCAAAAGATGCGCAATTGGGCCAGGCATCTCCAGGTGTTGAAAAATTGTAAATTTCCTTGGTTTCCATGGAGTAAGAGCCGTTGCTGGGCACGTGATTTTGACATAAATGATGATTCAATTGTGGCTACAGCCAAAAGTATTGGTCGGAGAGCAACGCGGTTTGCACCATTCGATTTCTCGTCACAAAATACGTCGGATTAGCCTCTTACCAGCAGCATTGGAACATTTTTTCCACTTTTGGATTTTTGCCTGGTCCTTTTTGCTAATTGAAGTCGGCTACATGTACTATGTACCATCGCGACTGGTCATTACTATATTCAACTTTTGATTATAAGTTATGTGCCCTTCGGTAGCCCAGAAGACACCAAGTCTTTGGGCCAAGCCCATTTAACTCACCCAGCAAATGTCTTACTTCTAAGTCGAAGATAAACTTAATGTCTTTATCTACATGTAGAAAAACCACACCATTTTTATATAAAAAACACAAGGTACTTGATACAGTCTGCTGTAAAAAGTACAATTGAACACTGACACACATCAATAAGGTGCCAAAAGATGCGCAATTGGGCCAGGCATCTCCAGGTGTTGAAAAATTGTAAATTTCCTTGGTTTCCATGGAGTAAGAGCCGTTGCTGGGCACGTGATTTTGACATAAATGATGATTCAATTGTGGCTACAGCCAAAAGTATTGGTCGGAGAGCAACGCGGTTTGCACCATTCGATTTCTCGTCACAAAATACGTCGGATTAGCCTCTTACCAGCAGCATTGGAACATTTTTTCGACTTTTGGATTTTTGCCTGGTCCTTTTGCTTATTGAAATCGGCTACATGTACTATGTACCACCGCGACTGGTCATTACTATATTCAACTTTTGATTATAAGTTATGTGCCCTTTGGTAGCCCAGAAGACGTCAAATCTTTGGGCCAAGCCCATTTAACTCACCCAGCAAATGTCTTACTTCTAAGTCGAAGATAAACTCAATGTCTTTATCTACATGTAGAAAAACCACACCATTTTTATATAAAAAACACAAGGTACTTGATACAGTCTGCTGTAAAAAGTACAATTGAACACTGACCCACATCAATAAGGTGTCAAAAGATGCGCAATTGGGTTAGGCATCTCCAGCTGTTGAAAAATTGCAAATTTCCTTGGTTTCCATGGAGTAAGAGCCGTTGCTGGGCACGTGATTTTGACATAAATGATGATTCAATTGTGGCTACAGCCAAAAGTATTGGTCGGAGAGCAACGCGGTTTGCACCATTCGATTTCTCGTCACAAAATACGTCGGATTAGCCTCTTACCAGCAGCATTGGAACATTTTTTCCACTTTTGGATTTTTCCCTGGTCCTTTTGCTAATTGAAATCGGCTACATGTACTGTGTACCATCGCGACTGGTCCATTACTATATTCAACTTTTGATTATAAGTTACGTGCCCTTCGGTAGCCCAGAAGACGTCAAATCTTTGGGCCAAGCCCATTTAACTCACCCAGCAAATGTCTTACTTCTAAGTCGAAGATAAACTCAATGTCTTTATCTACATGTAGAAAAACCACACCATTTTTAAATAAAAACCACAAGATACTTAATAGAGTCTGCTGTAAAAAGTACAATTGAACACTGACCCACATCAATAAGGTGCCAAAAGATGCGCAATTGGGCCAGGCATCTCCAGGTGTTGAAAAATTGTAAATTTCCTTGGTTTCCATGGAGTAAGAGCCGTTGCTGGGCACGTGATTTTGACATAAATGATGATTCAATTGTGGCTACAGCCAAAAGTATTGGTCGGAGAGCAACGCGGTTTGCACCATTCGATTTCTCGTCACAAAATACGTCGGATTAGCCTCTTCCCAGCAGCATTGGAACATTTTTTTTACTTTGGATTTTTGCCTGGTCCTTTTTGCTAATTGAAGTCGGCTACATGTACTATGTACCATCGCGACTGGTCATTACTATATTCAACTTTTGATTATAAGTTATGTGCCCTTCGGTAGCCCAGAAGACACCAAGTCTTTGGGCCAAGCCCATTTAACTCACCCAGCAAATGTCTTACTTCTAAGTCGAAGATAAACTTAATGTCTTTATCTACATGTAGAAAAACCACACCATTTTATATAAAAAACACAGGTACTTGATACAGTCTGCTGTAAAAAGTACAATTGAACACTGACACACATCAATAAGGTGCCAAAAGATGCGCAATTGGGCCAGGCATCTCCAGGTGTTGAAAAATTGTAATTTCCTTGGTTTCCATGGAGTAAGAGCCGTTGCTGGGCACGTGATTTTGACATAAATGATGATTCAATTGTGACTACATCCAAAAGTATTGGTCGGAGAGCAACGCGGTTTGCACCATTCGATTTCTCGTCACAAAATACGTCGGATTAGCCTCTTACCAGCAGCATTTGAACATTTTTTCCACTTTTGGATTTTGGCCTGGTCCTTTTGCTTAATTGAAATCGGCTACATGTACTATGCACCATCGCGACTGGTCATTACTATATTCAACTTTTGATTATAAGTTATGTGCCCTTCGGTAGCCCAGAAGATGTCAAATCTTTGGGCCAAGCCCATTTAACTCACCCAGCAAATGTCTTACTTCTAAGTCGAAGACAAACTCAATGTCTTTATCTACATGTAGAAAAACCACACCATTTTTATATAAAAAACACAAGGTACTTGATACAGTCTGCTGTAAAAAGTACAATTGAACACTGACCACATCAATAAGGTGTCAAAAGATGCGCAATTGGGTTAGGCATCTCGAGCTGTTGAAAAATTGCAAATTTCCTTGGTTTCCATGGAGTAAGAGCCGTTGCTGGGCACCTGATTTCTGACATAAATGATGATTTAATTGTGGCTACAGCCAAAAGTATTGGTCGGAGAGCAACGCGGTTTGCACCATTCGAATTCTCGTCACAAAATACGTCGGATTAGCCTCTTACCAGCAGCATTGGAACATTTTTTCCATTTTTGGATTTTTGCCTGGTCCTTTTGCTAATTGAAATCGGCTACATGTACTATGTACCATCGCGACTGGTCATTACTATATTCAACTTTTGATTATAAGTTATGTGCCCTTCGGTAGCCCAGAAGATGTCAAATCTTTGGGCCAAGCCCATTTAACTCACCCAGCAAATGTCTTACTTCTAAGTCAAAGACAATCTCTATGTCTTTATCTACATGTAGAAAAACCACACCATTTTAATATAAAAAACACAGGGTACTTGATACAGTCTGCTGTAAAAAGTACAATTGAACACTGACCCACATCAATAAGGTGCCAAAAGATGCGCAATTGGGCCAGGCATCTCCAGCTGTTGAAAAATTGGAAATTTCCTTGGTTTCCATGGAGTAAGAGCCGTTGCTGGGCACGTGATTTTGACATAATTGATCATTCAATTGTGGCTACAGCCAAAAGTATTGGTCGGAGAGCAACGCGGTTTGCACCATTCGATTTCTCGTCACAAAATACGTCGGATTAGCCTCTTACAAGCAGCATTGGAACATTTTTTCCACTTTTGGATTTTTGCCTGGTCCTTTTGCTAATTGAAATCGGCTACATGTACTATGTACCATCGCGACTGGTCATTACTATATTCAACTTTTGATTTTTAAGTTATGTGCCCTTCGGTGCCCAGAAGATGTCAAATCTTTGGGCCAAGCCCATTTAACTCACCCAGCAATGTCTTACTTCTAAGTCGAAGATAAACTCAATGTCTTTATCTACATGTAGAAAAACCACACCATTTTTATACAAAAAACACAAGGTACTTGATACAGTCTGCTGTAAAAAGTACAATTGAACACTGACCCACATCAATAAGGTGCCAAAAGATGCGCAATGGGCCAGGCATCTACAGCTGTTGAAAAATTGTAAACTTTCCTTGGTTTCCATGGAGTAAGAGCCGTTGCTGGGCACGTGATTTTGACATAAATGATGATTCAATTGTGGCTACAGCCAAAGTATTGGTCGGAGAGCAACGCGGTTTGCACCATTCGATTCTCGTCACAAAATACGTCGGATTAGCCTCTTACAAGCAGCATTGGAACATTTTTTCCACTTTTGGATTTTTGCCTGATCCTTTTGCTAATTGAAATCGGCTACATGTACTATGTACCATCGCGACTGGTCATTACTATATTCAACTTTTGATCATAAGTTATGTGCCCTTCGGTAGCCAGAAGACGTCAAATCTTTGGGCCAGCCCATTAACTCACCCAGCAAATGTCTTACTTCTAAGTCGAAGACAAACTCAATGGTCTTTATCTACATGTAGAAAAACCACACCATTTTAATATAAAAAACACAATGGTACTTGATACAGTCCTGCTGTAAAAAGTACAATTGAACACTGACCCACATCAATAAGGTGCCAAAGATGCACAATTTGGCCAGCATATCCAGGTGTTGAAAAATTGGAAATTTCCTTGCTTTCCATGGAGTAAGAGCCGTTGCTGGGCACGTGATTTTGACATAAATGATGATTCAATTGTGGCTACAGCCAAAAGTATTGGTCGGAGAGCAACGCGGTTTGCACCATTCGATTTCTCGTCACAAAATACGTCGGATTAGCCTCTTACCAGCAGCATTGGAACAATTTTTCCACTTTTGGATTTTTGCCTGGTCCTTTTGCTAATTGAAATCGGCTACATGTACTATGTACCATCGCGACTGGTCATTACTATATTCAACTTTTAATTATAAGTTACGTGCCCTTCGGTAGCCCAGAAGACGTGAAATCTTTGGGCCAAGCCCATTTAACTCACCCAGCAAATGTCTTACTTCTAAGTCGAAGATAAACTCAATGTCTTTATCTACATGTAGAAAAACCACACCATTTTTAAATAAAAACCACAAGATACTTAATAGAGTCTGCTGTAAAAGTACAATTGAACACTGACCCACATCAATAAGGTGCCAAAAGATGCGCAATTGGCCAGGCATCTCCAGGTGTTGAAAAATTGGAAATTCCTTGGTTTCCATGGAGTAAGAGCCGTTGCTGGGCACGTGATTTTGACATAATTGATCATTCAATTGTGGCTACAGCCAAAAGTATTGGTCGGAGAGCAACGCGGTTTGCACCATTCGATTTCTCGTCACAAAATACGTCGGATTAGCCTCTTACCAGCAGCATTGGAGCATTTTTTCCACTTTTGGATTTTTCCCTGGTCCTTTTGCTAATTGAAATCGGCTACATGTACTATGTACCATCGCGACTGGTCATTACTATATTCAACTTTTGATTATAAGTTATGTGCCCTTCGGTAGCCCAGAAGACGTGAAATCTTTGGGCCAAGCCCATTTAACTCACCCAGCAAATGTCTTACTTCTAAGTCGAAGATAAACTCAATGTCTTTATCTACATGTAGAAAAACCACACCATTTTTATATAAAAAACACAAGGTACTTGATACAGTCTGCTGTAAAAATTACAATTGAACACTGACCCACATCAATAAGGTGTCAAAAGATGCGCAATTGGTCAGGCATCTCCAGCTGTTGAAAAATTGCAAATTTCCTTGGTTTCCATGGAGTAAGAGCCGTTGCTGGGCACGTGATTTTGACATAAATGATGATTCAATTGTGGCTACAACCAAAAGTATTGGTCGGAGAGCAACGCGGTTTGCACATTCGATTTCTCGTCACAAAATACGTCGGATTAGCCTCTTACCAGCAGTATTGGAACATTTTTTCGACTTTTGGATTTTTGCCTGGTCCTTTTGCTAATTGAAAATCGGCTACATGTACTATGTACCATCGCGACTGGTCATTACTATATTCAACTTTTGATTATAAGTTACGTGCCCTTCGGTAGCCCAGAAGACGTCAAATCTTTGGGCCAAGCCCATTTAACTCACCCAGCAAATGTCCTACTTCTAAGTCGAAGATAACTCAATGTCTTTATCTACATGTAGAAAAACCACACCATTTTTAAATAAAAACCACAAGATACATAATAGAGTCTGCTGTAAAAAGTACAATTGAACACTGACCCACATCAATAAGGTGCCAAAAGATGCGCAATTGGGCCAGGCATCTCCAGGTGTTGAAAATTGGAAATTTCCTTGGTTTCCATGGAGTAAGAGCCGTTGCTGGGCACGTGATTAGCCTCTTACCAGCAGCATTGGAACATTTTTTTCCACTTTTGGATTTTTGCCTGGTCCTTTTTGCTAATTGAAATCGGCTACATGTACTATGTACCATCGCGACTGTCATTACTATATTCAACTTTTGATTATAAGTTATGTGCCCTGCCCTTCGGTAGCCAGAAGACGTCAAATCTTTGGGCCAAGCCCATTTAACTCACCCAGCAAATGTCTTACTTCTAAGTCGAAGACAAACTCAATGTCTTTATCTACATGTAGAAAAACCACACCATTTTAATATAAAAAACACAAGGTACTTGATACAGTCTGCTGTAAAAAGTACAATTGAACACTGACCCACATCAATAAGGTGCCAAAAGATGCGCAATTGGACCAAGCATCTCCAGGTGTTGAAAAATTGTAAATTTCCTTGGTTTCCATGGGAGTAAGAGCCGTTTGCTGGGCACGTGATTTTGACAAAAATGATGATTCAATTGTGGCTACAGCCAAAAGTTTTTGTCGGAGAGCAACGCGGTTTGCACCATTCGATTTCTCGTCACAAAATACGTCGGATTAGCCTCTTACCAGCAGCATTGGAACATTTTTTCCACTTTTGGATTTTTGCCTGGTCCTTTTTGCTAATTGAAATCGGCTACATGTACTATGTACCATCGCGACTGGTCATTACTATATTCAACTTTTGATTATAAGTTATGTGCCCTTCGGTAGCCCAGAAGACGTCAAATCTTTGGGCCAAGCCCATTTAACTCACCCAGCAAATGTCTTACTTCTAAGTCGAAGATAAACTTAATGTCTTTATCTACATTTAGAAAAGCCACACCATTTTTATATAAAAAACACAAGGTACTTGATACAGTCTGCTGTAAAAAGTACAATTGAACACTGACCCACATCAATTAAGGTGCCAAAAGATGCGCAGTTAGGCCAGGGCATCTCCAGGTGTTGAAAAATTGTAAATTCCTTGGTTTCCATGGAGTAAGAGCCGTTGCTGGGCACGTGATTTTGGACATAAATGATGATTCAATTGTGGCTACAGCCAAAAGTATTGGTCGGAGAGCAACGCGGTTTGCACCATTCGATTTCTCGTCACTAAAATACGTCGGATTAGCCTCTTACAAGCAGCATTGGAACATTTTTTCCACTTTTGGATTTTTGCCCTGATCCTTTTGCTAATTGAAATCGGCTACATGTACTATGTACCATCGCGACTGGTCATTACTATATTCAACTTTTGATCATAAGTTATGTGCCCTTCGGTAGCCCAGAAGACGTGAAATCTTTGGGCCAAGCCCATTTAACTCACCCAGCAAATGTCTTACTTCTAAGTCGAAGACAAACTCAATGTCTTTATCTACATGTAGAAAAACCACACCATTTTAATATAAAAAACACAAGGTATTTGATACAGTCTGCTGTAAAAAGTACAATTGAACACTGACCCACATCAATAAGGTGCCAAAAGATGCACAATTTGGCCAGGCATCTCCAGGTGTTGAAAAATTGGAAATTTCCTTGCTTTCCATGGAGTAAGAGCCGTTGCTGGGCACGTGATTTTGACATAAATGATGATTCAAATTGTGGCTACAGCCAAAAGTATTGGTCGGAGAGCAACGCGGTTTGCACCATTCGATTTCTCGTCACAAAATACGTCGGATTAGCCTCTTACCAGCAGCATTGGAACAATTTTTCCACTTTTGGATTTTTGCCTGGTCCTTTTGCTAATTGAAATCGGCTACATGTACTATGTACCATCGCGACTGGTCATTACTATATTCAACTTTTAATTATAAGTTACGTGCCTTCGGTAGCCCAGAAGACGTGAAATCTTTGGGCCAAGCCCATTTAACTCACCCAGCAAATGTCTTACTTCTAAGTCGAAGATAAAACTCAATGTCTTTATCTACATGTAGAAAAACCACACCATTTTTAAATAAAAACCACAAGATACTTAATAGAGTCTGCTGTAAAAAGTACAATTGAACACTGACCCCACATCAATAAGGTGCCAAAAGATGCGCAATTGGGTCAGGCATCTCCAGGTGTTGAAAAATTGGAAATTTCCTTGTTTCCATGGAGTAAGAGCCGTTGCTGGGCACGTGATTTTGACATAATTGATCATTCAATTGTGGCTACAGCCAAAAGTATTGGTCGGAGAGCAACGCGGTTTGCACCATTCGATTTCTCGTCACAAAATACGTCGGATTAGCCTCTTACCAGCAGCATTGGAGCATTTTTTTCCACTTTTGGATTTTTCCCTGGTCCTTTTGCTAATTGAAATCGGCTACATGTACTATGTACCATCGCGACTGGTCATTACTATATTCAACTTTTGATTATAAGTTATGTGCCCTTCGGTAGCCCAGAAGACGTCAAATCTTTGGGCCAAGCCCATTTAACTCACCCAGCAAATGTCTTACTTCTAAGTCGAAGATAAACTCAATGTCTTTATCTACATGTAGAAAAACCACACCATTTTATATAAAAAACACAAGGTACTTGATACAGTCTGCTGTAAAAATTACAATTGAACACTGACCCACATCAATAAGGTGTCAAAAGATGCGCAATTGGGTCAGGCATCTCCAGCTGTTGAAAAATTGCAAATTTCCTTGTTTCCATGGACTAAGAGCCGTTGCTGGGCACGTGATTTTGACATAAATGATGATTCAATTGTGGCTACAACCAAAAGTATTGGTCGGAGAGCAACGCGGTTTGCACCATTCGATTTCTCGTCACAAAATACGTCGGATTAGCCTCTTACCAGCAGTATTGGAACATTTTTTCGACTTTTGGATTTTTGCCTGGTCCTTTTGCTAATTGAAATCGGCTACATGTACTATGTACCATCGCGACTGGTCATTACTATATTCAACCTTTTGATTATAAGTTACGTGCCCTTCGGTAGCCCAGAAGACGTCAAATCTTTGGGCCAAGCCCATTTAACTCACCCAGCAAATGTCCTACTTCTAAGTCGAAGATAAACTCAATGTCTTTATCTACATGTAGAAAAACCACACCATTTTTAAATAAAAACCACAACATACATAATAGAGTCTGCTGTAAAAAGTACAATTGAACACTGACCCACATCAATAAGGTGCCAAAAGATGCGCAATTGGGCCAGGCATCTCCAGGTGTTGAAAAATTGGAAATTTCCTTGGTTTCCATGGAGTAAGAGCCGTTGCTGGGCACGTGATTAGCCTCTTACCAGCAGCATTGGAACATTTTTTCCACTTTTGGATTTTTGCCTGGTCCTTTTGCTAATTGAAATCGGCTACATGTACTATGTACCATCGCGACTGGTCATTACTTTATTCAACTTTTGATTATAAGTTATGTGCCCTTCGGTAGCCCAGAAGACGTCAAATCTTTGGGCCAAGCCCATTTAACTCACCCAGCAAATGTCTTACTTCTAAGTCGAAGACAAACTCAATGTCTTTATCTACATGTAGAAAAACCACACCATTTTAATATAAAAAACACAAGGTACTTGATACAGTCTGCTGTAAAAAGTACAATTGAACACTGACCCACATCAATAAGGTGCCAAAAGATGCGCAATTGGACCAAGCATCTCCAGGTGTTGAAAAATTGTAAATTTCCTTGGTTTCCATGGAGTAAGAGCCGTTGCTGGGCACGTGAATTTGACATAAATGATCATTCAATTGTGGCTACAGCCAAAAGTTTTTGTCGGAGAGCAACGCGGTTTGCACCATTCGATTTCTCGTCACAAAATACGTCGGATTAGCCTCTTACCAGCAGCATTGGAACATTTTTTCCACTTTTGGATTTTTGCCTGGTCCTTTTTGCTAATTGAAATCGGCTACATTTACTATGTACCATCGCGACTGGTCATTACTATATTCAACTTTTGATTATAAGTTATGTGCCCTTCGGTAGCCCAGAAGACGTCAAATCTTTGGGCCAAGCCCATTTAACTCACCCAGCAAATGTCTTACTTCTAAGTCGAAGATAAACTTAATGTCTTTATCTACATGTAGAAAAGCCACACCATTTTTTATATAAAAAACACAAGGTACTTGATACAGTCTGCTGTAAAAAGTACAATTGAACACTGACCCACATCAATAAGTGCCAAAAGATGCGCAGTTAGGCCAGGCATCTCCAGGTGTTGAAAAATTGTAAATTTCCTTGGTTTCCATGGAGTAAGAGCCGTTGCTGGGCACGTGATTTTGACATAAATGATGATTCAATTGTGGCTACAGCCAAAAGTATTGGTCGGAGAGCAACGCGGTTTGCACCATTCGATTTCTCGTCACAAAATACGTCGGATTAGCCTCTTACCAGCAGCATTGGAACATTTTTTCCACTTTTGGATTTTTGGCTGGTCCTTTTGCTAATTGAAATCGGCTACATGTACTATGTACAATCGCGACTGGTCATTACTATATTCAACTTTTGATTATAAGCTATGTGCCCTTCGGTAGCCCAGAAGATGTCAAATCTTTGGGCCAAGCCCATTTAACTCACCCAGCAAATGTCTTACTTCTAAGTCGAAGATAACTTAATCTCTTTATCTACATGTAGAAAAACCACACCATTTTTATATAAAAACCACAAGGTACTTGATACAGTCTGCTGTAAAAAGTACAATTGAACACTGACCCACATCAATAAGGTGCCAAAAGATGCGCAATTGGGGTCAGGCATCTCCAGCTGTTGAAAAATTGCAAATTTCCTTGGTTTCCATGGAGTAAGAGCCGTTGCTGGGCACGTGATTTTGACATAAATGATGATTCAATTGTGGCTACAGCCAAAAGTATTGGTCGGAGAGCAACGCGGTTTGCACATTCGATTTCTCGTCACAAAATACGTCGGATTAGCCTCTTACCAGCAGCATTGGAACATTTTTTCCACTTTTGGATTTTTGCCTGGTCCTTTTGCTAATTGAAATCGGCTACATGTACTATGTACCATCGCGACTGGTCATTACTATATTCAATCTTTTGATTATAAGTTATGTGCCCTTCGGTAGCCCAGAAGATGTCAAATCTTTGGGCCAAGCCATTTAACTCACCCAGCAAATGTCTTACTTCTAAGTCGAAGATAAACTCAATGTCTTTATCTACATGTAGAAAAACCCACACCATTTTTATATAAAAAACACAAGGTACTTGATACAGTCTGCTGTAAAAAGTACAATTGAACACTGACCCACATCAATAAGGTGCCAAAAGATGCGCAATTGGGTCAGGCATCTCAGCTGTTGAAAAAATTGCAAATTTCCTTGGTTTCCATGGAGTAAGAGCCGTTGCTGGGCACGTGATTTTGACATAAATGATGATTCAATTGTGGCTACAGCCAAAAGTATTGGTCGGAGAGCAACGCGGTTTGCACCATTCGATTTCTCGTCACAAAATACGTCGGATTAGCCTCTTACCAGCAGCATTGGAACATTTTTTCCACTTTTGGATTTTTTGCCTGGTCCTTTTGCTAATTGAAATCGGCTACATGTACTATGTACCATCGCGACTGGTCATTACTATATTCAACTTTTTGATTATAAGTTATGTGCCCTTCGGTAGCCCAGAAGATGTCAAATCTTTGGGCCAAGCCCATTTAACTCACCCAGCAAATGTCTTACTTCTAAGTCGAAGATAAACTCAATGTCTTTATCTACATGTAGAAAAACCACACCATTTTTTATATAAAAAAACACAAGGTACTTGATACAGTCTGCTGTAAAAAGTACAATTGAACACTGACCCACATCAATAAGGTGCCAAAAGATGCGCAATTGGGTCAGGGCATCTCCAGGTGTTGAAAAATTGGAAATTTCCTTGGTTTCCATGGAGTAAGAGCCGTTGCTGGGCACGTGATTTTGACATAAATGATTGATTCAATTGTGGCTACAGCCAAAAGTATTGGGTCGGAGAGCAACGCGGTTTGCACCATTCGATTTCTCGTCACAAAATACGTCGGTATTAGCCTCTTACCAGCACGATTGGAGCATTTTTTTTACTTTTGGATTTTTGCCTGGTCCTTTTGCTAATTGAAATCGGCTACATGTACTATGTACCATCGCGACTGGTCATTACTATATTCAACTTTTGATTATAAGTTATGTGCCCTTCGGTAGCCCAGAAGACGTCAAATCTTTGGGCCAAGCCCATTTCACTCACCCAGCAAATGTCTTACTTCTAAGTCGAAGATAAACTTAATCTCTTTATCTACATGTAGAAAAACCACACCATTTTTATATAAAAAACACAAGGTACTTGATACAGTCTGCTGTAAAAAGTACAATTGAACACTGACCCACATCAATAAGGTGCCAAAAGATGCGCAATTGGGTCAGGCATCTCCAGCTGTTGAAAATTTGCAAATTTCCTTGGTTTCCATGGAGTAAGAGCCGTTGCTGGGCACGTGATTTTGACATAAATGATGATTCAATTGTGGCTACAGCCAAAAGTATTGGTCGGAGAGCAACGCGGTTTTGCACCATTCGATTTCTCGTCACAAAATACGTCGGATTAGCCTCTTACCAGCAGCATTGGAACATTTTTTCCACTTTTGGATTTTTGCCTGGGCCTTTTCCTAATTGAAATCGGCTACATGTACTATGTACAATCGCGACTGGTCATTTACTATATTCAACTTTTGATTATAAGCTATGTGCCCTTCGTAGCCCAGAAGATGTCAAATCTTTGGGCCAAGCCCATTTAACTCACCAGCAAATGTCTTACTTCTAAGTCGAAGATAAACTTAATCTCTTTATCTACATGTAGAAAACCACACCATTTTTATATAAAAACCACAAGGTACTTGATACAGTCTGCTGTAAAAAGTACAATTGAACACTGACCCACATCAATAGGTGCCAAAAGATGCGCAATTGGGTCAGGCATCTCCAGCTGTTGAAAAATTGCAAATTTCCTTGGTTTCCATGGAGTAAGAGCCGTTGCTGGGCACGTGATTTTGACATAAATGATGATTTAATTGTGGCTACAGCCAAAAGTATTGGTCGGAGAGCAGCGCGGTTTGCACCATTCGATTTCTCGTCACAAAATACGTCGGATTAGCCTCTTACCAGCAGCATTGGAACATTTTTTTCCACTTTTGGATATTTGCCTGGTCCTTTTGCTAATTGAAATCGGCTACATGTACTATGTACAATCGCGACTGGTCATTACTATATTCAACTTTTGATTATAAGTTATGTGCCCTTCGGTAGCCCAGAAGATGTCAAATCTTTGGGCCAAGCCCATTTAACTCACCCAGCAAATGTCTTACTTCTAAGTCGAAGATAAACTCAATGTCTTATCTACATGTAGAAAAACCACACCATTTTTATATAAAAAACACAAGGTACTTGATACAGTCTGCTGTAAAAAGTACAATTGAAACACTGACCCACATCAATAAGGTGCCAAAAGATGCGCAATTGGGTCAGGCATCTCCAGCTGTTGAAAAATTGCAAATTTCCTTGGTTTCCATGGAGTAAGAGCCGTTGCTGGGCACGTGATTTTGACATAAATGATGATTCAATTGTGGCTACAGCCAAAAGTATTGGTCGGAGAGCAACGCGGTTTGTACCATTCGATTTCTCGTCACAAAATACGTCGGATTAGCCTCTTACCAGCACGATTGGAGAATTTTTTTGACTTTTGGATTTTTGCCTGTCCTTTTGCTAATTGAAATCGGCTACATGTACTATGTACCATCGCGACTGGTCATTACTATATTCAACTTTTGATTATAAGTTATGTGCCCTTCGGTAGCCCAGAAGACGTCAAATCTTTGGGCCAAGCCCATTTAACTCACCCAGCAAATGTCTTACTTCTAAGTCGAAGATAAACTCAATGTCTTTATCTACATGTAGAAAAACCACACCATTTTTATATAAAAAACACAAGGTACTTGATACAGTCTGCTGTAAAAAGTACAATTGAACACTGACCCACATCAATAAGGTGCCAAAAGATGCGCAATTGGGTCAGGCATCTCCAGGTGTTGAAAAATTGGAAATTTCCTTGGTTTCCATGGAGTAAGAGCCGTTGCTGGGCACGTGATTTTGACATAAATGATGATTCAATGTGGCTACAGCAAAAGTATTGGTCCTAGAGCAACGCGGTTTGCACCATTCGATTTCTCGTCACAAAATACGTCGGATTAGCCTCTTACCAGCAGCATTGGAACATTTTTTCCACTTTTGGATTTTTGCCTGGTCCTTTTGCTAATTGAAATCGGCTACATGTACTATGTACAATCGCGACTGGTCATTACTATATTCAACTTTTGATTATAAGTTATGTGCCCTTCGGTAGCCCAGAAGACGTCAAATCTTTGGGCCAAGCCCATTTAACTCACCCAGCAAATGTCTTACTTCTAAGTCGAAGATAAACTCAATGTCCTTTATCTATATGTAGAAAAACCACACCATTTTTATATAAAAAACACAAGGTACTTGATACAGTCTGCTGTAAAAAGTACAATTGAACACTGACCACATCAATAAGGTGCCAAAAGATGCGCATTTGGGTCAGCATCTCCAGCTGTTGAAAAATTGGAAATTTCCTTGGTTTCCATGGAGTAAGAGCCGTTGCTGGGCACGTGATTTTGACATAAATGATGATTCAATTGTGGCTACAGCCAAAAGTATTGGTCGGAGAGCAACGCGGTTTGCACCATTCGATTTCTCGTCACAAAATACGTCGGATTAGCCTCTTACCAGCAGTATTGGAACATTTTTTCGACTTTTGGATTTTTGCCTGGTCCTTTTGCTAATTGAAATCGGCTACATGTACTATGTACCATCGCGACTGGTCATTACTATATTCAACTTTTGATTATAAGTTACGTGCCCTTCGGTAGCCCAGAAGACGTCAAATCTTTGGGCCAAGCCCATTTAACTCACCCAGCAAATGTCCTACTTCTAAGTCGAAGATAAACTCAATGTCTTTATCTACATGTAGAAAAACCACACCATTTTTAAATAAAAACCACAAGATACATAATAGAGTCTGCTGTAAAAAGTACAATTGAACACTGACCCACATCAATAAGGTGCCAAAAGATGCGCAATTGGGCCAGGCATCTCCAGGTGTTGAAAAATTGGAAATTTCCTTGGTTTCCATGGAGTAAGAGCCGTTGCTGGGCACGTGATTAGCCTCTTACCAGCAGCATTGGAACATTTTTTCCACTTTTGGATTTTTGCCTGGTCCTTTTGCTAATTGAAATCGGCTACATGTACTATGTACCATCGCGACTGGTCATTACTATATTCAACTTTTGATTATAAGTTATGTGCCCTTCGGTAGCCCAGAAGACGTCAAATCTTTGGGCCAAGCCCATTTAACTCACCCAGCAAATGTCTTACTTCTAAGTCGAAGACAAACTCAATGTCTTTATCTACATGTAGAAAAACCACACCATTTTAATATAAAAAACACAAGGTACTTGATACAGTCTGCTGTAAAAAGTACAATTGAACACTGACCCACATCAATAAGGTGCCAAAAGATGCGCAATTGGACCAAGCATCTCCAGGTGTTGAAAAATTGTAAATTTCCTTGGTTTCCATGGAGTAAGAGCCGTTGCTGGGCACGTGATTTTGACATAAATGATGATTCAATTGTGGCTACAGCCAAAAGTTTTTGTCGGAGAGCAACGCGGTTTGCACCATTCGATTTCTCGTCACAAAATACGTCGGATTAGCCTCTTACCAGCAGCATTGGAACATTTTTTCCACTTTTGGATTTTTGCCTGGTCCTTTTTGCTAATTGAAATCGGCTACATGTACTATGTACCATCGCGACTGGTCATTACTATATTCAACTTTTGATTATAAGTTATGTGCCCTTCGGTAGCCCAGAAGACGTGAAATCTTTGGGCCAAGCCCATTTAACTCACCCAGCAAATGTCTTACTTCTAAGTCGAAGATAAACTTAATGTCTGTATCTACATGTAGAAAAGCCACACCATTTTTATATAAAAAACACAAGGTACTTGATACAGTCTGCTGTAAAAAGTACAATTGAACACTGACCCACATCAATAAGGTGCCAAAAGATGCGCAGTTAGGCCAGGCATCTCCAGGTGTTGAAAAATTGTAAATTTCCTTGGTTTCCATGGAGTAAGAGCCGTTGCTGGGCACGTGATTTTGACATAAATGATGATTCAATTGTGGCTACAGCCAAAAGTATTGGTCCTAGAGCAACGCGGTTTGCACCATTCGATTTCTCGTCACAAAATACGTCAGATTAGCCTCTTACCAGCAGCATTGGAACATTTTTTCCACTTTTGGATTTTTGCCTGGTCCTTTTGCTAATTGAAATCGGCTACATGTACTATGTACAATCGCGACTGGTCATTACTATATTCAACTTTTGATTATAAGTTATGTGCCCTTCGGTAGCCCAGAAGATGTCAAATCTTTGGGCCAAGCCCATTTAACTCACCCAGCAAATGTCTTACTTCTAAGTCGAAGATAAACTTAATCTCTTTATCTACATGTAGAAAAACCACACCATTTTTATATAAAAAACACAAGGTACTTGATACAGTCTGCTGTAAAAAGTACAATTGAACACTGACCCACATCAATAAGGTGCCAAAAGATGCGCAGTTGGGTCAGGCATCTCCAGGTGTTGAAAAATTGGAAATTTCCTTGGTTTCCATGGAGTAAGAGCCGTTGCTGGGCACGTGATTTTGACATAAATGATGATTCAATTGTGGCTACAGCCAAAAGTATTGGTCGGAGAGCAACGCGGTTTGCACCATTCGATTTCTCGTCACAAAATACGTCGGATTAGCCTCTTACCAGCAGCATTGGAGCATTTTTTCCACTTTTGGATTTTTGCCTGGTCCTTTTGCTAATTGAAATCGGCTACATCTACTATGTACCATCGCGACTGGTCATTACTATATTCAACTTTTGATTATAAGTTATGTGCCCTTCGGTAGCCCAGAAGACGTCAAATCTTTGGGCCAAGCCCATTTAACTCACCCAGCAAATGTCTTACTTCTAAGTCGAAGATAAACTCAATGTCTTTATCTACATGTAGAAAAACCACACCATTTTTATATAAAAAACACAAGGTACTTGATACAGTCTGCTGTAAAAAAGTACAATTGAACACTGACCCACATCAATAAGGTGCCAAAAGATGCGCATTTGGGTCAGGCATCTCCAGCTGTTGAAAAATTGGAAATTTCCTTGGTTTCCATGGAGTAAGAGCCGTTGCTGGGCACGTGATTTTGACATAAATGATGATTCAATTGTGGCTACAGCCAAAAGTATTGGTCGGAGAGCAACGCGGTTTGCACCATTCGATTTCTCGTCACAAAATACGTCGGATTAGCCTCTTACCAGCAGTATTGGAACATTTTTTCGACTTTTGGATTTTTGCCTGGTCCTTTTGCTAATTGAAATCGGCTACATGTACTATGTACCATCGCGACTGGTCATTACTATATTCAACTTTTGATTATAAGTTACGTGCCCTTCGGTAGCCCAGAAGACGTCAAATCTTTGGGCCAAGCCCATTTAACTCACCCAGCAAATGTCCTACTTCTAAGTCGAAGATAAACTCAATGTCTTTATCTACATGTAGAAAAACCACACCATTTTTAAATAAAAACCACAAGATACATAATAGAGTCTGCTGTAAAAAGTACAATTGAACACTGACCCACATCAATAAGGTGCCAAAAGATGCGCAATTGGGCCAGGCATCTCCAGGTGTTGAAAAATTGGAAATTTCCTTGGTTTCCATGGAGTAAGAGCCGTTGCTGGGCACGTGATTAGCCTCTTACCAGCAGCATTGGAACATTTTTTCCACTTTTGGATTTTTGCCTGGTCCTTTTGCTAATTGAAATCGGCTACATGTACTATGTACCATCGCGACTGGTCATTACTATATTCAACTTTTGATTATAAGTTATGTGCCCTTCGGTAGCCCAGAAGACGTCAAATCTTTGGGCCAAGCCCATTTAACTCACCCAGCAAATGTCTTACTTCTAAGTCGAAGACAAACTCAATGTCTTTATCTACATGTAGAAAAACCACACCATTTTAATATAAAAAACACAAGGTACTTGATACAGTCTGCTGTAAAAAGTACAATTGAACACTGACCCACATCAATAAGGTGCCAAAAGATGCGCAATTGGACCAAGCATCTCCAGGTGTTGAAAAATTGTAAATTTCCTTGGTTTCCATGGAGTAAGAGCCGTTGCTGGGCACGTGATTTTGACATAAATGATGATTCAATTGTGGCTACAGCCAAAAGTTTTTGTCGGAGAGCAACGCGGTTTGCACCATTCGATTTCTCGTCACAAAATACGTCGGATTAGCCTCTTACCAGCAGCATTGGAACATTTTTTCCACTTTTGGATTTTTGCCTGGTCCTTTTTGCTAATTGAAATCGGCTACATGTACTATGTACCATCGCGACTGGTCATTACTATATTCAACTTTTGATTATAAGTTATGTGCCCTTCGGTAGCCCAGAAGACGTCAAATCTTTGGGCCAAGCCCATTTAACTCACCCAGCAAATGTCTTACTTCTAAGTCGAAGATAAACTTAATGTCTTTATCTACATGTAGAAAAGCCACACCATTTTTATATAAAAAACACAAGGTACTTGATACAGTCTGCTGTAAAAAGTACAATTGAACACTGACCCACATCAATAAGGTGCCAAAAGATGCGCAGTTAGGCCAGGCATCTCCAGGTGTTGAAAAATTGTAAATTTCCTTGGTTTCCATGGAGTAAGAGCCGTTGCTGGGCACGTGATTTTGACATAAATGATGATTCAATTGTGGCTACAGCCAAAAGTATTGGTCGGAGAGCAACGCGGTTTGCACCATTCGATTTCTCGTCACAAAATACGTCGGATTAGCCTCTTACCAGCAGCACTGGAACATTTTTTCCACTTTTGGATTTTTGGCTGGTCCTTTTGCTAATTGAAATCGGCTACATGTACTATGTACAATCGCGACTGGTCATTACTATATTCAACTTTTGATTATAAGCTATGTGCCCTTCGGTAGCCCAGAAGATGTCAAATCTTTGGGCCAAGCCCATTTAACTCACCCAGCAAATGTCTTACTTCTAAGTCGAAGATAAACTTAATCTCTTTATCTACATGTAGAAAAACCACACCATTTTTATATAAAAACCACAAGGTACTTGATACAGTCTGCTGTAAAAAGTACAATTGAACACTGACCCACATCAATAAGGTGCCAAAAGATGCGCAATTGGGTCAGGCATCTCCAGGTGTTGAAAAATTGCAAATTTCCTTGGTTTCCATGGAGTAAGAGCCGTTGCTGGGCACGTGATTTTGACATAAATGATGATTCAATTGTGGCTACAGCCAAAAGTATTGGTCGGAGAGCAACGCGGTTTGCACCATTCGATTTCTCGTCACAAAATACGTCGGATTAGCCTCTTACCAGCAGCATTGCAGCATTTTTTCCACTTTTGGATTTTTGCCTGGTCCTTTTGCTAATTGAAATCGGCTACATGTACTATGTACCATCGCGACTGGTCATTACTATATTCAACTTTTGATTATAAGTTATGTGCCCTTCGGTAGCCCAGAAGATGTCAAATCTTTGGGCCAAGCCCATTTAACTCACCCAGCAAATGTCTTACTTCTAAGTCGAAGATAAACTCAATGTCTTTATCTACATGTAGAAAAACCACACCATTTTTATATAAAAAACACAAGGTACTTGATACAGTCTGCTGTAAAAAGTACAATTGAACACTGACCCACATCAATAAGGTGCCAAAAGATGCGCAATTGGGCCAGGCATCTCCAGGTGTCGAAAAATTGCAAATTTCCTTGGTTTCCATGGAGTAAGAGCCGTTGCTGGGCACGTGATTTTGACATAATTGATCATTCAATTGTGGCTACAGCCAAAAGTATTGCTCGGAGAGCAACGCGGTTTGCACCATTCGATTTCTCGTCACAAAATACGTCGGATTAGCCTCTTACCAGCAGCATTGGAACATTTTTTCCACTTTTGGATTTTTGCCTGGTCCTTTTTGCTAATTGAAATCGGCTACATGTACTATGTACAATCGCGACTGGTCATTACTATATTCAACTTTTGATTATAAGTTATGTGCCCTTCGGTAGCCAAGAAGATGTCAAATCTTTGGGCCAAGCCCATTTAACTCACCCAGCAAATGTCTTACTTCTAAGTCGAAGATAAACTCAATGTCTTTATCTACATGTAGAAAAACCACACCATTTTTATATAAAAAACACAAGGTACTTGATACAGTCTGCTGTAAAAAGTACAATTGAACACTGACCCACATCAATAAGGTGCCAAAAGATGCGCAATTGGGTCAGGCATCTCCAGCTGTTGAAAATTGCAAATTTCCTTGGTTTCCATGGAGTAAGAGCCGTTGCTGGGCACGTGATTTTGACATAAATGATGATTCAATTGTGGCTACAGCCAAAAGTATTGGTCGGAGAGCAACGCGGTTTGCACCATTCGATTTCTCGTCACAAAATACGTCGGATTAGCCTCTTACCAGCACGATTGGAGCATTTTTTTTACTTTTGGATTTTTGCCTGGTCCTTTTGCTAATTGAAATCGGCTACATGTACTATGTACCATCGCGACTGGTCATTACTATATTCAACTTTTGATTATAAGTTATGTGCCCTTCGGTAGCCCAGAAGACGTCAAATCTTTGGGCCAGGCTCATTTAACTCACCCAGCAAATGTCTTACTTCTAAGTCGAAGATAAACTCAATGTCTTATCTACATGTAGAAAAACCACACCATTTTTTATATAAAAAACACAAGGTACTTGATACAGTCTGCTGTAAAAAGTACAATTGAACACTGACCCACATCAATAAGGTGCCAAAAGATGCGCAATTGGGCCAGGCATCTCCAGGTGTTGAAAAATTGTAAATTTCCTTGGTTTCCATGGAGTAAGAGCCGTTGCTGGGCACGTGATTTTGACATAATTGATGATTCAATTGTGGCTACAGCCAAAAGTATTGGTCGGAGAGCAACGCGGTTTGCACCATTCGATTTCTCGTCACAAAATACGTCGGATTAGCCTCTTACCAGCAGCATTGCAGCATTTTTTTCACTTTTGGATTTTTGCCTGGTCCTTTTGCTAATTGAAATCGGCTACATGTACTATGTACCATCGCGACTGGTCATTACTATATTCAACTTTTGATTATAAGTTATGTGCCCTTCGGTAGCCCAGAAGACGTCAAATCTTTGGGCCAAGCCCATTTCACTCACCCAGCAAATGTCTTACTTCTAAGTCGAAGATAAACTTAATCTCTTTATCTGCATGTAGAAAAACCACACCATTTTTATATAAAAAACACAAGGTACTTGATACAGTCTGCTGTAAAAAGTACAATTGAACACTGACCCACATCAATAAGGTGCCAAAAGATGCGCAATTGGGTCAGGCATCTCCAGCTGTTGAAAAATTGGAAATTTCCTTGGTTTCCATGGAGTAAGAGCCGTTGCTGGGCACGTGATTTTGACATAAATGATGATTCAATTGTGGCTACAGCCAAAAGTATTGGTCGGAGAGCAACGCGGTTTGCACCATTCGATTTCTCGTCACAAAATACGTCGGATTAGCCTCTTACCAGCAGCATTGGAGCATTTTTTCCACTTTTGGATTTTTTGCCTGGTCCTTTTGCTAATTGAAATCGGCTACATCTACTATGTACCATCGCGACTGGTCATTACTATATTCAACTTTTGATTATAAGTTATGTGCCCTTCGGTAGCCCAGAAGACGTCAAATCTTTGGGCCAAGCCCATTTAACTCACCCAGCAAATGTCTTACTTCTAAGTCGAAGATAAACTCAATGTCTTTATCTACATGTAGAAAAACCACACCATTTTTATATAAAAAACACAAGGTACTTGATACAGTCTGCTGTAAAAAGTACAATTGAACACTGACCCACATCAATAAGGTGCCAAAAGATGCGCAATTGGGTCAGGCATCTCCAGCTGTTGAAAAATTGCAAATTTCCTTGGTTTCCATGGAGTAAGAGCCGTTGCTGGGCACGTGATTTTGACATAAATGATGATTCAATTGTGGCTACAGCCAAAAGTATTGGTCGGAGAGCAACGCGGTTTGCACCATTCGATTTCTCGTCACAAAATACGTCGGATTAGCCTCTTACCAGCATCATTGGAACATTTTTTCCACTTTTGGATTTTTGCCTGGTCCTTTTGCTAATTGAAATCGGCTACATGTACTATGTACCATCGCGACTGGTCATTACTATATTCAACTTTTGATTATAAGTTATGTGCCCTTCGGTAGCCCAGAAGACGTCAAATCTTTGGGCCAAGCCCATTTAACTCACCCAGCAAATGTCTTACTTCTAAGTCGAAGATAAACTCAATGTCTTTATCTACATGTAGAAAAACCACACCATTTTTATATAAAAAACACAAGGTACTTGATACAGTCTGCTGTAAAAAGTACAATTGAACACTGACCCACATCAATAAGGTGCCAAAAGATGCGCAATTGGGTCAGGCATCTCCAGGTGTTGAAAAATTGGAAATTTCCTTGGTTTCCATGGAGTAAGAGCCGTTGCTGGGCACGTGATTTTGACATAAATGATGATTCAATTGTGGCTACAGCCAAAAGTATTGGTCGGAGAGCAACGCGGTTTGCACCATTCGATTTCTCGTCACAAAATACGTCGGATTAGCCTCTTACCAGCAGCATTGGAACATTTTTTCCACTTTTGGATTTTTGCCTGGTCCTTTTGCTAATTGAAATCGGCTACATGTACTATGTACCATCGCGACTGGTCATTACTATATTCAACTTTTGATTATAAGTTATGTGCCCTTCGGTAGCCCAGAAGACGTCAAATCTTTGGGCCAAGCCCATTTAACTCACCCAGCAAATGTCTTACTTCTAAGTCGAAGATAAACTCAATGTCTTTATCTACATGTAGAAAAACCACACCATTTTTATATAAAAAACACAAGGTACTTGATACAGTCTGCTGTAAAAAGTACAATTGAACACTGACCCACATCAATAAGGTGCCAAAAGATGCGCAATTGGGTCAGGCATCTCCAGCTGTTGAAAAATTGGAAATTTCCTTGGTTTCCATGGAGTAAGAGCCGTTGCTGGGCACGTGATTTTGACATAAATGATGATTCAATTGTGGCTACAGCCAAAAGTATTGGTCGGAGAGCAACGCGGTTTGCACCATTCGATTTCTCGTCACAAAATACGTCGGATTAGCCTCTTACCAGCAGCATTGGAGCATTTTTTCCACTTTTGGATTTTTGCCTGGTCCTTTTGCTAATTGAAATCGGCTACATGTACTATGTACCATCGCGACTGGTCATTACTATATTCAACTTTTGATTATAAGTTATGTGCCCTTCGGTAGCCCAGAAGACGTCAAATCTTTGGGCCAAGCCCATTTAACTCACCCAGCAGATGTCTTACTTCTAAGTCGAAGATAAACTCAATGTCTTTATCTACATGTAGAAAAACCACACCATTTTTATATCAAAAACACAAGGTACTTAATACAGTCTGCTGTAAAAAGTACAATTGAACACTGACCCACATCAATAAGGTGCCTAAAGATGCGCAATTGGGTCAGGCATCTCCAGCTGTTGAAAAATTGCAAATTTCCTTGGTTTCCATGGAGTAAGAGCCGTTGCTGGGCACGTGATTTTGACATAAATGATGATTCAATTGTGGCTACAGCCAAAAGTATTGGTCGGAGAGCAACGCGGTTTGCACCATTCGATTTCTCGTCACAAAATACGTCGGATTAGCCTCTTACAAGCAGTATTGGAACATTTTTTCCACTTTTGGATTTTTGCCTGGTCCTTTTGCTAATTGAAATCGGCTACATGTACTATGTACCATCGCGACTGGTCATTACTATATTCAACTTTTGATTATAAGTTATGTGCCCTTCGGTAGCCCAGAAGACGTCAAATCTTTGGGCCAAGCCCATTTCACTCACCCAGCAAATGTCTTACTTCTAAGTCGAAGATAAACTCAATGTCTTTATCTACATGTAGAAAAACCACACCATTTTTATATAAAAAACACAAGGTACTTGATACAGTCTGCTGTAAAAAGTACAATTGAACACTGACCCACATCAATAAGGTGCCAAAAGATGCGCAATTGGGTCAGGCATCTCCAGCTGTTGAAAAATTGCAAATTTCCTTGGTTTCCATGGAGTAAGAGCCGTTGCTGGGCACGTGATTTTGACATAAATGATGATTCAATTGTGGCTACAGCCAAAAGTATTGGTCGGAGAGCAACGCGGTTTGCACCATTCGATTTCTCGTCACAAAATACGTCGGATTAGCCTCTTACCAGCAGCATTGGAGCATTTTTTCCACTTTTGGATTTTTGCCTGGTCCTTTTGCTAATTGAAATCGGCTACATGTACTATGTACCATCGCGACTGGTCATTACTATATTCAACTTTTGATTATAAGTTATATGCCCTTCGGTAGCCCAGAAGACGTCAAATCTTTGGGCCAAGCCCATTTAACTCACCCAGCAAATGTCTTACTTCTAAGTCGAAGATAAACTCAATGTCTTTATCTACATGTAGAAAAACCACACCATTTTTATATCAAAAACACAAGGTACTTAATACAGTCTGCTGTAAAAAGTACAATTGAACACTGACCCACATCAATAAGGTGCCTAAAGATGCGCAATTGGGTCAGGCATCTCCAGCTGTTGAAAAATTGCAAATTTCCTTGGTTTCCATGGAGTAAGAGCCGTTGCTGGGCAGGTGATTTTGACATAAATGATGATTCAATTGTGGCTACAGCCAAAAGTATTGGTCGGAGAGCAACGCGGTTTGCACCATTCGATTTCTCGTCACAAAATACGTCGGATTAGCCTCTTACCAGCAGTATTGGAACATTTTTTCCACTTTTGGATTTTTGCCTGGTCCTTTTGCTAATTGAAATCGGCTACATGTACTATGTACCATCGCGACTGGTCATTACTATATTCAACTTTTGATTATAAGTTATGTGCCCTTCGGTAGCCCAGAAGACGTCAAATCTTTGGGCCAAGCCCATTTCACTCACCCAGCAAATGTCTTACTTCTAAGTCGAAGATAAACTCAATGTCTTTATCTACATGTAGAAAAACCACACCATTTTTATATAAAAAACACAAGGTACTTGATACAGTCTGCTGTAAAAAGTACAATTGAACACTGACCCACATCAATAAGGTGCCAAAAGATGCGCAATTGGGTCAGGCATCTCCAGCTGTTGAAAAATTGCAAATTTCCTTGGTTTCCATGGAGTAAGAGCCGTTGCTGGGCACGTGATTTTGACATAAATGATGATTCAATTGTGGCTACAGCCAAAAGTATTGGTCGGAGAGCAACGCGGTTTGCACCATTCGAATTCTCGTCACAAAATACGTCGGATTAGCCTCTTACCAGCAGCATTGGAGCATTTTTTCCACTTTTGGATTTTTGCCTGGTCCTTTTGCTAATTGAAATCGGCTACATGTACTATGTACCATCGCGACTGGTCATTACTATATTCAACTTTTGATTATAAGTTATGTGCCCTTCGGTAGCCCAGAAGACGTCAAATCTTTGGGCCAAGCCCACTTCACTCACCCAGCAAATGTCTTACTTCTAAGTCGAAGATAAACTTAATCTCTTTATCTACATGTAGAAAAACCACACCTTTTTTATATAAAAAACACAAGGTACTTGATACAGTCTGCTGTAAAAAGAACAATTGAACACTGACCCACATCAATAAGGTGCCAAAAGATGCGCAATTGGGTCAGGCATCTCCAGCTGTTGAAAAATTGGAAATTTCCTTGGTTTCCATGGAGTAAGAGCCGTTGCTGGGCACGTGATTTTGACATAAATGATGATTCAATTGTGGCTACAGCCAAAAGTATTGGTCGGAGAGCAACGCGGTTTGCACCATTCGATTTCTCGTCACAAAATACGTCGGATTAGCCTCTTACCAGCAGCATTGGAACATTTTTTTCCACTTTTGGATTTTTGCCTGGTCCTTTTGCTAATTGAAATCGGCTACATGTACTATGTACAATCGCGACTGGTCATTACTATATTCAACTTTTGATTATAAGTTATGTGCCCTTCGGTAGCCCAGAAGATGTCAAATCTTTGGGCCAAGCCCATTTAACTCACCCAGCAAATGTCTTACTTCTAAGTCGAAGATAAACTCAATGTCTTTATCTACATGTAGAAAAACCACACCATTTTTATATAAAAAACACAAGGTACTTGATACAGTCTGCTGTAAAAAGTACAATTGAACACTGACCCACATCAATAAGGTGCCAAAAGATGCGCAATTGGGTCAGGCATCTCCAGCTGTTGAAAAATTGGAAATTTCCTTGGTTTCCATGGAGTAAGAGCCGTTGCTGGGCACGTGATTTTGACATAAATGATGATTCAATTGTGGCTACAGCCAAAAGTATTGGTCGGAGAGCAACGCGGTTTGCACCATTCGATTTCTCGTCACAAAATACGTCGGATTAGCCTCTTACCAGCAGTATTGGAACATTTTTTCGACTTTTGGATTTTTGCCTGGTCCTTTTGCTAATTGAAATCGGCTACATGTACTATGTACCATCGCGACTGGTCATTACTATATTCAACTTTTGATTATAAGTTACGTGCCCTTCGGTAGCCCAGAAGACGTCAAATCTTTGGGCCAAGCCCATTTAACTCACCCAGCAAATGTCCTACTTCTAAGTCGAAGATAAACTCAATGTCTTTATCTACATGTAGAAAAACCACACCATTTTTAAATAAAAACCACAAGATACATAATAGAGTCTGCTGTAAAAAGTACAATTGAACACTGACCCACATCAATAAGGTGCCAAAAGATGCGCAATTGGGCCAGGCATCTCCAGGGTGTTGAAAAATTGATTTCCTTGGTTTCCATGGAGTAAGAGCCGTTGCTGGGCACGTGATTAGCCTCTTACCAGCAGCATTGGAACATTTTTTCCACTTTTGGATTTTTGCCTGGTCCTTTTGCTAATTGAAATCGGCTACATGTACTATGTACCATCGCGACTGGTCATTACTATATTCAACTTTTGATTATAAGTTATGTGCCCTTCGGTAGCCCAGAAGACGTCAAATCTTTGGGCCAAGCCCATTTAACTCACCCAGCAAATGTCTTACTTCTAAGTCGAAGACAAACTCAATGTCTTTATCTACATGTAGAAAAACCACACCATTTTAATATAAAAAACACAAGGTACTTGATACAGTCTGCTGTAAAAAGTACAATTGAACACTGACCCACATCAATAAGGTGCCAAAAGATGCGCAATTGGACCAAGCATCTCCAGGTGTTGAAAAATTGTAAATTTCCTTGGTTTCCATGGAGTAAGAGCCGTTGCTGGGCACGTGATTTTGACATAAATGATGATTCAATTGTGGCTACAGCCAAAAGTTTTTGTCGGAGAGCAACGCGGTTTGCACCATTCGATTTCTCGTCACAAAATACGTCGGATTAGCCTCTTACCAGCAGCATTGGAACATTTTTTCCACTTTTGGATTTTTGCCTGGTCCTTTTTGCTAATTGAAATCGGCTACATGTACTATGTACCATCGCGACTGGTCATTACTATATTCAACTTTTGATTATAAGTTATGTGCCCTTCGGTAGCCCAGAAGACGTGAAATCTTTGGGCCAAGCCCATTTAACTCACCCAGCAAATGTCTTACTTCTAAGTCGAAGATAAACTTAATGTCTGTATCTACATGTAGAAAAGCCACACCATTTTTATATAAAAAACACAAGGTACTTGATACAGTCTGCTGTAAAAAGTACAATTGAACACTGACCCACATCAATAAGGTGCCAAAAGATGCGCAGTTAGGCCAGGCATCTCCAGGTGTTGAAAAATTGTAAATTTCCTTGGTTTCCATGGAGTAAGAGCCGTTGCTGGGCACGTGATTTTGACATAAATGATGATTCAATTGTGGCTACAGCCAAAAGTATTGGTCCTAGAGCAACGCGGTTTGCACCATTCGATTTCTCGTCACAAAATACGTCAGATTAGCCTCTTACCAGCAGCATTGGAACATTTTTTCCACTTTTGGATTTTTGCCTGGTCCTTTTGCTAATTGAAATCGGCTACATGTACTATGTACAATCGCGACTGGTCATTACTATATTCAACTTTTGATTATAAGTTATGTGCCCTTCGGTAGCCCAGAAGATGTCAAATCTTTGGGCCAAGCCCATTTAACTCACCCAGCAAATGTCTTACTTCTAAGTCGAAGATAAACTTAATCTCTTTATCTACATGTAGAAAAACCACACCATTTTTATATAAAAAACACAAGGTACTTGATACAGTCTGCTGTAAAAAGTACAATTGAACACTGACCCACATCAATAAGGTGCCAAAAGATGCGCAGTTGGGTCAGGCATCTCCAGGTGTTGAAAAATTGGAAATTTCCTTGGTTTCCATGGAGTAAGAGCCGTTGCTGGGCACGTGATTTTGACATAAATGATGATTCAATTGTGGCTACAGCCAAAAGTATTGGTCGGAGAGCAACGCGGTTTGCACCATTCGATTTCTCGTCACAAAATACGTCGGATTAGCCTCTTACCAGCAGCATTGGAGCATTTTTTCCACTTTTGGATTTTTGCCTGGTCCTTTTGCTAATTGAAATCGGCTACATCTACTATGTACCATCGCGACTGGTCATTACTATATTCAACTTTTGATTATAAGTTATGTGCCCTTCGGTAGCCCAGAAGACGTCAAATCTTTGGGCCAAGCCCATTTAACTCACCCAGCAAATGTCTTACTTCTAAGTCGAAGATAAACTCAATGTCTTTATCTACATGTAGAAAAACCACACCATTTTTATATAAAAAACACAAGGTACTTGATACAGTCTGCTGTAAAAAGTACAATTGAACACTGACCCACATCAATAAGGTGCCAAAAGATGCGCATTTGGGTCAGGCATCTCCAGCTGTTGAAAAATTGGAAATTTCCTTGGTTTCCATGGAGTAAGAGCCGTTGCTGGGCACGTGATTTTGACATAAATGATGATTCAATTGTGGCTACAGCCAAAAGTATTGGTCGGAGAGCAACGCGGTTTGCACCATTCGATTTCTCGTCACAAAATACGTCGGATTAGCCTCTTACCAGCAGTATTGGAACATTTTTTCGACTTTTGGATTTTTGCCTGGTCCTTTTGCTAATTGAAATCGGCTACATGTACTATGTACCATCGCGACTGGTCATTACTATATTCAACTTTTGATTATAAGTTACGTGCCCTTCGGTAGCCCAGAAGACGTCAAATCTTTGGGCCAAGCCCATTTAACTCACCCAGCAAATGTCCTACTTCTAAGTCGAAGATAAACTCAATGTCTTTATCTACATGTAGAAAAACCACACCATTTTTAAATAAAAACCACAAGATACATAATAGAGTCTGCTGTAAAAAGTACAATTGAACACTGACCCACATCAATAAGGTGCCAAAAGATGCGCAATTGGGCCAGGCATCTCCAGGTGTTGAAAAATTGGAAATTTCCTTGGTTTCCATGGAGTAAGAGCCGTTGCTGGGCACGTGATTAGCCTCTTACCAGCAGCATTGGAACATTTTTTCCACTTTTGGATTTTTGCCTGGTCCTTTTGCTAATTGAAATCGGCTACATGTACTATGTACCATCGCGACTGGTCATTACTATATTCAACTTTTGATTATAAGTTATGTGCCCTTCGGTAGCCCAGAAGACGTCAAATCTTTGGGCCAAGCCCATTTAACTCACCCAGCAAATGTCTTACTTCTAAGTCGAAGACAAACTCAATGTCTTTATCTACATGTAGAAAAACCACACCATTTTAATATAAAAAACACAAGGTACTTGATACAGTCTGCTGTAAAAAGTACAATTGAACACTGACCCACATCAATAAGGTGCCAAAAGATGCGCAATTGGACCAAGCATCTCCAGGTGTTGAAAAATTGTAAATTTCCTTGGTTTCCATGGAGTAAGAGCCGTTGCTGGGCACGTGATTTTGACATAAATGATGATTCAATTGTGGCTACAGCCAAAAGTTTTTGTCGGAGAGCAACGCGGTTTGCACCATTCGATTTCTCGTCACAAAATACGTCGGATTAGCCTCTTACCAGCAGCATTGGAACATTTTTTCCACTTTTGGATTTTTGCCTGGTCCTTTTTGCTAATTGAAATCGGCTACATGTACTATGTACCATCGCGACTGGTCATTACTATATTCAACTTTTGATTATAAGTTATGTGCCCTTCGGTAGCCCAGAAGACGTCAAATCTTTGGGCCAAGCCCATTTAACTCACCCAGCAAATGTCTTACTTCTAAGTCGAAGATAAACTTAATGTCTTTATCTACATGTAGAAAAGCCACACCATTTTTATATAAAAAACACAAGGTACTTGATACAGTCTGCTGTAAAAAGTACAATTGAACACTGACCCACATCAATAAGGTGCCAAAAGATGCGCAGTTAGGCCAGGCATCTCCAGGTGTTGAAAAATTGTAAATTTCCTTGGTTTCCATGGAGTAAGAGCCGTTGCTGGGCACGTGATTTTGACATAAATGATGATTCAATTGTGGCTACAGCCAAAAGTATTGGTCGGAGAGCAACGCGGTTTGCACCATTCGATTTCTCGTCACAAAATACGTCGGATTAGCCTCTTACCAGCAGCACTGGAACATTTTTTCCACTTTTGGATTTTTGGCTGGTCCTTTTGCTAATTGAAATCGGCTACATGTACTATGTACAATCGCGACTGGTCATTACTATATTCAACTTTTGATTATAAGCTATGTGCCCTTCGGTAGCCCAGAAGATGTCAAATCTTTGGGCCAAGCCCATTTAACTCACCCAGCAAATGTCTTACTTCTAAGTCGAAGATAAACTTAATCTCTTTATCTACATGTAGAAAAACCACACCATTTTTATATAAAAACCACAAGGTACTTGATACAGTCTGCTGTAAAAAGTACAATTGAACACTGACCCACATCAATAAGGTGCCAAAAGATGCGCAATTGGGTCAGGCATCTCCAGGTGTTGAAAAATTGCAAATTTCCTTGGTTTCCATGGAGTAAGAGCCGTTGCTGGGCACGTGATTTTGACATAAATGATGATTCAATTGTGGCTACAGCCAAAAGTATTGGTCGGAGAGCAACGCGGTTTGCACCATTCGATTTCTCGTCACAAAATACGTCGGATTAGCCTCTTAC
>NW_027018241.1:0-53016 GCF_032854445.1 Liolophura sinensis | reverse complement strand
ATCATTGATGTCATAGTCACGTGCCCAGCAACGGCTCTTACTCCATGGAAACCAGGGAAATTTGCAATTTTTTAAACAGCTGCCAATGCCTGGGCCAATTCCGCATCGTTTAGAACCTTATTGATGTGGGTCAGTGATCAGTTGTACTTTTTACAGCAGACTGTATCTAGTACATTGTGTTTTTTATGTACAAATGGTGTGGTTTTTCTACACGTAGATAAAGACATTGAGATTGTCTTGGACTTAGAAGTAAGACAATTGCTGGGTGAGTTAAATGGGCTTAGCCCAAAGATTTGACGTCTTCTGGGCTACAGAAGGGCACATAACTTACAGTCAAAAGTTGAATATAGTAATGACCAGTCGCGATTGTACATAGTAGATTGTATCCGATTTCAAATTAACAAAAGACCAGGCAAAAATGCAAAAGTGGAAAAACTGTTCCAGTGCTGCTGGTAAGAGGCTAATCCGACGTATTTTGTGACGAGAAATCGAATGGTGCAAACCGCGTTGCTCTCCGACCAATACTTTTGGCTGTAGCGACAATTGAATGATCATTGATGTCATAGTCACGTGCCCAGCAACGGCTCTTACTCCATGGAAACCAGGGAAATTTGCAATTTTTTAAACAGCTGCCGATGCCTGGGCATTCCGCATCTTTTAGAACCTTATTGATGTGCGTCAGTGATCAGTTGTACTTTTTACAGCAGACTGTATCTAGTACATTGTGATTTTTATGTACGAATGGTGTGGTTTTTCTACACGTAGATAAAGACATTGAGATTGTCTTGACTTAAAAGTAAGACAATTGCTGGATGAGTTAAATGGGCTTAGCCCAAAGATTTGACGTCTTCTGGGCTACCGAAGGGCACATAACGTATAGTTAAAAGTTGAATATAGTAACGACCAGTCGCGATTGTGCATAGTACAGTGTATCCGATTCAATTAACAAAAAGACCAGGCAAATATGCAAAAGTGGAAAAACTGTTCCAGTGCTGCTGGTAAGAGGCTAATCCGACGTATTTTGTCACGAGAAATCGAATGGTGCAAACCGCGTTGCTCTCCGACCAATACTTTTGGCTGTAGCGACAATTGAATGATCATTGATGTCATAGTCACGTGCCCAGCAACGGCTCTTACTCCATGGAAACCAGGAAATTTGCAATTTTTTAAACAGCTGCCGATGCCTGGGCCAATTCCGCATCTTTTAGAACCTTATTGATGTGGGTCAGTGATCAGTTGTACTTTTTACAGCAGACTGTATCTAGTACCTTGTGTTTTTTATGTACAAATGGTGTGGTTTTTCTACACGTAGATAAAGACATTGAGATTGTCTTGGACTTAGAAGTAAGACAATTGCTGGGTGAGTTAAATGGGTTTAGCCCAAAGATTTGACGTCTTCTGCGCTACAGAAGGGCACATAACTTATAGTCAAAAGTTGAATATAGCCATGACCAGTCGCGATGGTACATAGTAGATTGTATCCGATTTCAAATTAACAAAAAGACCAGGCAAAAATGCAAAAGTGGAAAACTGTTCCAGTGCTGCTGGTAAGAGGCTAATCCGACGTATTTTGTGACGAGAAATCGAATGGTGCAAACCGCGTTGCTCTCCGACCAATACTTTTGGCTGTAGCGACAATTGAATGATCATTGATGTCATAGTCACGTGCCCAGCAACGGCTCTTACTCCATGGAAACCAGGGAAATTTGCAATTTTTTAAACAGCTGCCGATGCCTGGCCCAATTCCGCATCTATTAGAACCTTATAAATGTGGTTCAGTGATCAGTTGTACTTTTTACAGCAGACTGTATCTAGTACATTGTGTTTTTTATGTACGAATGGTGTGGTTTTTCTACACGCAGATAAAGACATTGAGATTGTCTTGACTTAAAAGTAAGACAATTGCTGGATGAGTTAAATGGGCTTAGCCCAAAGATTTGACGTCTTCTGGGCTACCGAAGGGCACATAACGTATAGTAAAAAGTTGAATATAGTAACGACCAGTCGCGATTGTGCATAGTACAGTGTATCCGATTTCAATTAACAAAAAGACCAGGCAAAATGCAAAAGTGGAAAACTGTTCCAGTGCTGCTGGTAAGAGGCTAATGCGACGTATTTTGTCACGAGAAATCGAATGGTGCAAACCGCGTTGCTCTCCGAATAATACTTTTGGCTGTAGCGACAATTGAATGATCATTGATGTCATAGTCACGTGCCCAGCAACGGCTCTTACTCCATGGAAACCAGGGAAATTTGCAATTTTTTAAACAGCTGCCGATGCCTGGGGCCAATTCCGCATCTATTAGAACCTTATTGATGTGGGTCAGTGATCAGTTGTACTTTTTACAGCAGACTGTATCTAGTACCTTGTGTTTTTTATGTACAAATGGTGTGGTTTTTTCTACACGTAGATAAAGACATTGAGATTGTCTTGGACTTAGAAGTAAGACAATTGCTGGGTGAGTTTAATGGGTTTAGCCCAAAGATTTGACGTCTTCTGGGCTACAGAAGGGCACATAACGTATAGTCAAAAGTTGAATATAATAATGACCAGTCGCGATTGTGCATAGTACAGTGTATCCGATTTCAATTAACAAAAAGACCAGGCAAAAATGCAAAAGTGGAAAAACCGTTCGAGTGCTACTGGTAAGAGACTAATCCGACGTATTTGTGACGAGAAATCGAATGGTGCAAACCGCGTTGCTCTCCGACCAATACTTTTGGCTGTAGCGGCAATTGAATGATCATTGATGTCATAGTCACGTGCCCAGCAACGGCTCTTACTCCATGGAAAAAAGGGAAATTTGCCATTTTTTAAACAGCTGCCGATGCCTGGGCCAATTCCGCATCTTTTAGAACCTTATTGATGTGGGTCAGTGATCAGTTGTACTTTTTACAGCAGACTGTATCTAGTACATTGTGTTTTTTATGTACAAATGGTGTGGTTTTTCTACACGTAGATAAAGACATTGAGATTGTCTTGGACTTAAAAGTAAGACAATTGCTGGATGAGTTAAATGGGCTTAGCCCAAAGATTTGACGTCTTCTGGGCTACCGAAGGGCACCATAACGTATAGTTAAAAGTTGAATATAGTAACGACCAGTCTCGATTGTGCATAGTACAGTGTATCAGATTTCAATTAACAAAAAGACCAGGCAAAAATGCAAAAGTGGAAAAACTGTTCCAGTGCTGCTAGTAAGAGGCTAATCCGACGTATTTTGTCACGAGAAATCGAATGGTGCAAACCGCGTTGCTCTCCGACCAATACTTTTGGCTGTAGCGACAATTGAATGATCATTGATGTCATAGTCACGTGCCCAGCAACGGCTCTTACTCCATGGAAACCAGGGAAATTTGCAATTTTTAAACAGCTGCCAATGCCTGGGCCAATTCCGCATCTTTAGAACCTTATTGATGTGGGTCAGTGATCAGTTGTACTTTTTACAGCAGACTGTATCTAGTACATTGTGTTTTTTATGTACAAATGGTGTGGTTTTTCTACACGTAGATAAAGACATTGAGATTGTCTTGGACTTAGAAGTAAGACAATTGCTGGGTGAGTTAAATGGGCTTAGCCCAAAGATTTGACGTCTTCTGGCTACAGAAGGGCACATAACTTACAGTCAAAAGTTGAATATAGTAATGACCAGTCGCGATTGTACATAGTAGATTGTATCCGATTTCAAATTAACAAAAAGACCAGGCAAAAATGCAAAAGTGGAAAAACTGTTCCAGTGCTGCTGGTAAGAGGCTAATCCGACGTATTTTGTGACGAGAAATCGAATGGTGCAAACCGCGTTGCTCTCCGACCAATACTTTTGGCTGTAGCCACAATTGAATGATCATTGATGTCATAGTCACGTGCCCAGCAACGGCTCTTACTCCATGGAAAAAAGGGAAATTTGCCATTTTTTAAACAGCTGCCGATGCCTGGGCCAATTCCGCATCTTTTAGAACCTTATTGATGTGGGTCAGTGATCAGTTGTACTTTTTACAGCAGACTGTATCTAGTACATTGTGTTTTTTATGTACAAATGGTGTGGTTTTTCTACACGTAGATAAAGACATTGAGATTGTCTTGGACTTAAAAGTAAGACAATTGCTGGATGAGTTAAATGGGCTTAGCCCAAAGATTTGACGTCTTCTGGGCTACCGAAGGGCACATAACGTATAGTTAAAAGTTGAATATAGTAACGACCAGTCTCGATTGTGCATAGTACAGTGTATCCGATTTCAATTAACAAAAAGACCAGGCAAAAATGCAAAAGTGGAAAAACTGTTCCAGTGCTGCTAGTAAGAGGCTAATCCGACGTATTTTGTCACGAGAAATCGAATGGTGCAAACCGCGTTGCTCTCCGACCAATACTTTTGGCTGTAGCGACAATTGAATGATCATTGATGTCATAGTCACGTGCCCAGCAACGGCTCTTACTCCATGGAAACCAGGGAAATTTGCAATTTTTTAAACAGCTGCCGATGCCTGGGCCAATTCCGCATCTTTTAGAACCTTATTGATGTGGGTCAGTGATCAGTTGTACTTTTTACAGCAGACTGTATCTAGTACATTGTGTTTTTTATGTACAAATGGTGTGGTTTTTCTACACGTAGATAAAGACATTGAGATTGTCTTGGACTTAGAAGTAAGACAATTGCTGGGTGAGTTAAATGGGCTTAGCCCAAAGATTTGACGTCTTCTGGGCTACAGAAGGGCACATAACTTACAGTCAAAAGTTGAATATAGTAATGACCAGTCGCGATTGTACATAGTAGATTGTATCCGATTTCAAATTAACAAAAAGACCAGGCAAAAATGCAAAAGTGGAAAAACTGTTCCAGTGCTGCTGGTAAGAGGCTAATCCGACGTATTTTGTGACGAGAAATCGAATGGTGCAAACCGCGTTGCTCTCCGACTAATACTTTTGGCTGTAGCGACAATTGAATGATCATTGATGTCATAGTCACGTGCCCAGCAACGGCTCTTACTCCATGGAAACCAGGAAAATATGCAATTTTTTAACAGCTGCCGATGCCTGGCCCAATTCCGCATCTATTAGAACCTTATTGATGTGGGTCAGTGATCAGTTGTACTGTTTACAGCAGACTGTATCTAGTACATTGTTTTTTTTATGTACGAATGGTGTGGTTTTTCTACACGTAGATAAAGACATTGAGATTGTCTTGGACTTAAAAGTAAGACAATTGCTGGATGAGTTAAATGGGCTTAGCCCAAAGATTTGACGTCTTCTGGGCTACCGAAGGGCACATAACGTATAGTTAAAAGTTGAATATAGTAACGACCAGTCGCGATTGTGCATAGTACAGTGTATCCGATTTCAAATTAACAAAAACACCAGGCAAAAATGCAAAAGTGGAAAAACTGTTCCAGTGCTGCTGGTAAGAGGCTAATCCGACGTATTTTGTGACGAGAAATCGAATGGTGCAAACCGCGTTGCTCTCCGACCAATACTTTTGGCTGTAGCGACAATTGAATGATCATTGATGTCATAGTCACGTGCCCAGCAACGGCTCTTACTCCATGGAAACCAGGGAAATTTGCAATTTTCTAAACAGCTGCCGATGCCTGGGCCAATTCCGCATCTTTTAGAACCTTATTGATGTGGGTCAGTGATCAGTTGTACTTTTTACAGCAGACTGTATCTAGTACCTTGTGTTTTTTATGTACAAATGGTGTGGTTTTTCTACACGTAGATAAAGACATTGAGATTGTCTTGGACTGAAAAGTAAGACAATTGCTGGATGAGTTAAATGGGCTTAGCCCAAAGATTTGACGTCTTCTGGGCTACCGAAGGGCACATAACGTATAGTTAAAAGTTGAATATAGTAACGACCAGTCGCGATTGTGCATAGTACAGTGTATCCGATTTCAATTAACAAAAAGACCAGGCAAATATGCAAAAGTGGAAAAACTGTTCCAGTGCTGCTGGTAAGAGGCTAATCCGACGTATTTTGTGACGAGAAATCGAATGGTGCAAACCGCGTTGCTCTCCGACCAATACTTTTGGCTGTAGCGACAATTGAATGATCATTGATGTCATAGTCACGTGCCCAGCAACGGCTCTTACTCCATGGAAACCAGGGAAATATGCAATTTTTTAACAGCTGCCGATGCCTGGCCCAATTCCGCATCTATTAGAACCTTATAGATGTGGGTCAGTGATCAGTTGTACTTTTTACAGCAGACTGTATCTAGTACTTTGTGTTTTTTATGTACAAATGGTGTGGTTTTTCTACACGCAGATAAAGACATTGAGATTGTCTTGGACTTAGAAGTAAGACAATTGCTGGGTGAGTTTAATGGGTTTAGCCCAAAGATTTGACGTCTTCTAGGCTACAGAAGGGCACATAACTTATAGTCAAAAGTTGAATATAGTCATGACCAGTCGCGATTGTACATAGTAGATTGTATCCGATTTCAAATTAACAAAAAGACCAGGCAAAAATGCAAAAGTGGAAAAACTGTTCCAGTGCTGCTGGTAAGAGGCTAATCCGACGTATTTTGTCACGAGAAATCGAATGGTGCAAACCGCGTTGCTCTCCGACCATTACTTTTGGCTGTAGCCACAATTGAATGATCATTGATGTCATAGTCACGTGCCCAGCAACGGCTCTTACTCAATGGAAACCAGGGAAATATGCAATTTTTTAACAGCTGCCGATGCCTGGCCCAATTCCGCATCTATTAGAGCCTTATAGATGTGGTTCAGTGATCAGTTGTACTTTTTACAGCAGACTGTATCTAGTACCTTGTGTTTTTTATGTACAAATGGTGTGGTTTTTCTACACGTAGATAAAGACATTGAGATTGTCTTGGACTTAAAAGTAAGACAATTGCTGGGTGAGTTAAATGGGCTTAGCCCACAGATTTGACGTCTTCTGGGCTACAGAAGGGCACATAACTTACAGTCAAAAGTTGAATATAGTAACGACCAGTCGCGATTGTGCATAGTACAGTGTAGCCGATTTCAATTAACAAAAAGACCAGGCAAAAATGCAAAAGTGGAAAAACTGTTCCAGTGCTGCTGGTAAGAGGCTAATCCGACGTATTTTGTGACGAGAAATCGAATGGTGCAAACCGCGTTGCTCTCCGACCAATACTTTTGGCTGTAGCGACAATTGAATGATCATTGATGTCATAGTCACGTGCCCAGCAACGGCTCTTACTCAATGGAAACCAGGGAAATATGCAATTTTTTAACAGCTGCCGATGCCTGGCCCAATTCCGCATCTATTAGAGCCTTATAGATGTGGTTCAGTGATCAGTTGTACTTTTTACAGCAGACTGTATCTAGTACCTTGTGTTTTTTATGTACAAATGGTGTGGTTTTTCTACACGTAGATAAAGACATTGAGATTGTCTTGGACTTAAAAGTAAGACAATTGCTGGGTGAGTTAAATGGGCTTAGCCCACAGATTTGACGTCTTCTGGGCTACAGAAGGGCACATAACTTACAGTCAAAAGTTGAATATAGTAACGACCAGTCGCGATTGTGCATAGTACAGTGTAGCCGATTTCAATTAACAAAAAGACCAGGCAAAAATGCAAAAGTGGAAAAACTGTTCCAGTGCTGCTGGTAAGAGGCTAATCCGACGTATTTTGTCACGAGAAATCGAATGGTGCAAACCGCGTTGCTCTCCGACCAATACTTTTGGCTGTAGCGACAATTGAATGATCATTGATGTCATAGTCACGTGCCCAGCAACGGCTCTTACTCCATGGAAACCAGGGAAATATGCAATTTTCTAAACAGCTGCCGATGCCTTGGCCAATTCCGCATCTATTAGAGCCTTATAGATGTGGTTCAGTGATCAGTTGTACTTTTTACAGCAGACTGTATCTAGTACCTTGTGTTTTTTATGTACAAATGGTGTGGTTTTTCTACACGTAGATAAAGACATTGAGATTGTCTTGGACTTAAAAGTAAGACAATTGCTGGGTGAGTTAAATGGGCTTAGCCCACAGATTTGACGTCTTCTGGGCTACCGAAGGGCACATAACGTATAGTTAAAAGTTGAATATAGTAACGACCAGTCGCGATTGTGCATAGTACAGTGTATCCGATTTCAATTAACAAAAACACCAGGCAAAAATGCAAAAGTGGAAAAACTGTTCCAGTGCTGCTGGTAAGAGGCTAATCCGACGTATTTTGTCACGAGAAATCGAATGGTGCAAACCGCGTTGCCTTCCGACCAATACTTTTGGCTGTAGCGACAATTGAATGATCATTGACGTCATAGTCACGTGCCCAGCAACGGCTCTTACTCCATGGAAACCAGGGAAATATGCAATTTTTTAACAGCTGCCGATGCCTGGCCCAATTCCGCATCTATTAGAACCTTATAAATGTGGTTCAGTGATCAGTTGTACTTTTTACAGCAGACTGTATCTAGTACATTGTGTTTTTTTATGTACGAATGGTGTGGTTTTTCTACACGTAGATAAAGACATTGAGATTGTCTTGGACTTAGAAGTAAGACAATTGCTGGGTGAGTTAAATGGGCTTAGCCCAAAGATTTGACGTCTTCTGGGCTACAGAAGGGCACATAACTTACAGTCAAAAGTTGAATATAGTAATGACCAGTCGCGATTGTACATAGTAGATTGTATCCGATTTCAAATTAACAAAAACATCAGGCAAAAATGCAAAAGTGGAAAAACTGTTCCAGTGCTGCTGGTAAGAGGCTAATCCGACGTATTTTGTCACGAGAAATCGAATGGTGCAAACCGCGTTGCTCTCCGACCATTACGTTTGGCTGTAGCCACAATTGAATGATCATTGATGTCATAGTCACGTGCCCAGCAACGGCTCTTACTCAATGGAAACCAGGGAAATATGCAATTTTTTAACAGCTGCCGATGCCTGGCCCAATTCCGCATCTATTAGAGCCTTATAGATGTGGTTCAGTGATCAGTTGTACTTTTTACAGCAGACTGTATCTAGTACCTTGTGTTTTTTATGTACAAATGGTGTGGTTTTTCTACACGTAGATAAAGACATTGAGATTGTCTTGGACTTAAAAGTAAGACAATTGCTGGGTGAGTTAAATGGGCTTAGCCCACAGATTTGACGTCTTCTGGGCTACAGAAGGGCACATAACTTACAGTCAAAAGTTGAATATAGTAACGACCAGTCGCGATTGTGCATAGTACAGTGTAGCCGATTTCAATTAACAAAAAGACCAGGCAAAAATGCAAAAGTGGAAAAACTGTTCCAGTGCTGCTGGTAAGAGGCTAATCCGACGTATTTTGTGACGAGAAATCGAATGGTGCAAACCGCGTTGCTCTCCGACCAATACTTTTGGCTGTAGCGACAATTGAATGATCATTGATGTCATAGTCACGTGCCCAGCAACGGCTCTTACTCAATGGAAACCAGGGAAATATGCAATTTTTTAACAGCTGCCGATGCCTGGCCCAATTCCGCATCTATTAGAGCCTTATAGATGTGGTTCAGTGATCAGTTGTACTTTTTACAGCAGACTGTATCTAGTACCTTGTGTTTTTTATGTACAAATGGTGTGGTTTTTCTACACGTAGATAAAGACATTGAGATTGTCTTGGACTTAAAAGTAAGACAATTGCTGGGTGAGTTAAATGGGCTTAGCCCACAGATTTGACGTCTTCTGGGCTACAGAAGGGCACATAACTTACAGTCAAAAGTTGAATATAGTAACGACCAGTCGCGATTGTGCATAGTACAGTGTAGCCGATTTCAATTAACAAAAAGACCAGGCAAAAATGCAAAAGTGGAAAAACTGTTCCAGTGCTGCTGGTAAGAGGCTAATCCGACGTATTTTGTCACGAGAAATCGAATGGTGCAAACCGCGTTGCTCTCCGACCAATACTTTTGGCTGTAGCGACAATTGAATGATCATTGATGTCATAGTCACGTGCCCAGCAACGGCTCTTACTCCATGGAAACCAGGGAAATATGCAATTTTCTAAACAGCTGCCGATGCCTTGGCCAATTCCGCATCTATTAGAGCCTTATAGATGTGGTTCAGTGATCAGTTGTACTTTTTACAGCAGACTGTATCTAGTACCTTGTGTTTTTTATGTACAAATGGTGTGGTTTTTCTACACGTAGATAAAGACATTGAGATTGTCTTGGACTTAAAAGTAAGACAATTGCTGGGTGAGTTAAATGGGCTTAGCCCACAGATTTGACGTCTTCTGGGCTACCGAAGGGCACATAACGTATAGTTAAAAGTTGAATATAGTAACGACCAGTCGCGATTGTGCATAGTACAGTGTATCCGATTTCAATTAACAAAAAGACCAGGCAAAAATGCAAAAGTGGAAAAACTGTTCCAGTGCTGCTGGTAAGAGGCTAATCCGACGTATTTTGTCACGAGAAATCGAATGGTGCAAACCGCGTTGCCTTCCGACCAATACTTTTGGCTGTAGCGACAATTGAATGATCATTGACGTCATAGTCACGTGCCCAGCAACGGCTCTTACTCCATGGAAACCAGGGAAATATGCAATTTTTTAACAGCTGCCGATGCCTGGCCCAATTCCGCATCTATTAGAACCTTATAAATGTGGTTCAGTGATCAGTTGTACTTTTTACAGCAGACTGTATCTAGTACATTGTGTTTTTTTATGTACGAATGGTGTGGTTTTTTCTACACGTAGATAAAGACATTGAGATTGTCTTGGACTTAGAAGTAAGACAATTGCTGGGTGAGTTAAATGGGCTTAGCCCAAAGATTTGACGTCTTCTGGGCTACAGAAGGGCACATAACTTACAGTCAAAAGTTGAATATAGTAATGACCAGTCGCGATTGTACATAGTAGATTGTATCCGATTTCAAATTAACAAAAACATCAGGCAAAAATGCAAAAGTGGAAAAACTGTTCCAGTGCTGCTGGTAAGAGGCTAATCCGACGTATTTTGTCACGAGAAATCGAATGGTGCAAACCGCGTTGCTCTCCGACCAATACTTTTGGCTGTAGCGACAATTGAATGATCATTGATGTCATAGTCACGTGCCCAGCAACGGCTCTTACTCCATGGAAACCAGGGAAATTTGCAATTTTTTAAACAGCTGCCGATGCCTGGGTCATTTGCGCATCTTTTAGAACCTTATTGATGTGCGTCAGTGATCAGTTGTACTTTTTACAGCAGACTGTATCTAGTACTTTGTGTTTTTTATGTACAAATGGTGTGGTTTTTCTACACGGAGATAAAGACATTGAGATTGTCTTGGACTTAGAAGTAAGACAATTGCTGGATGAGTTAAATGGGCTTAGCCCAAAGATTTGACGTCTTCTGGACTACCGAAGGGCACATAACGTATAGTTAAAAGTTGAATATAGTAACGACCAGTCGCGATTGTGCATAGTACAGTGTATCCGATTTCAATTAACAAAAAGACCAGGCAAAAATGCAAAAGTGGAAAAACTGTTCCAGTGCTGCTGGTAAGAGGCTAATCCGACGTATTTTGTGACGAGAAATCGAATGGTGCAAACCGCGTTGCTCTCCGACCAATACTTTTGGCTGTAGCGACAATTGAATGATCATTGATGTCATAGTCACGTGCCCAGCAACGGCTCTTACTCCATGGAAACCAGGGAAATTTGCAATTTTTTAAACAGCTGCCGATGCCTGGGCCAATTCCGCATCTTTTAGAACCTTATTGATGTGGGTCAGTGATCAGTTGTACTTTTTACAGCAGACTGTATCTAGTACATTGTGTTTTTTATGTACAAATGGTGTGGTTTTTCTACACGTAGATAAAGACATTGAGATTGTCTTGGACTTAGAAGTAAGACAATTGCTGGGTGAGTTAAATGGGCTTAGCCCAAAGATTTGACGTCTTCTGGGCTACAGAAGGGCACATAACTTACAGTCAAAAGTTGAATATAGTAATGACCAGTCGCGATTGTACATAGTAGATTGTATCCGATTTCAAATTAACAAAAAGACCAGGCAAAAATGCAAAAGTGGAAAAACTGTTCCAGTGCTGCTGGTAAGAGGCTAATCCGACGTATTTTGTGACGAAAAATCGAATGGTGCAAACTGCGTTGCTCTCCGACTAATACTTTTGGCTGTAGCGACAATTGAATGATCATTGATGTCATAGTCACGTGCCCAGCAACGGCTCTTACTCCATGGAAACCAGGGAAATATGCAATTTTTTAACAGCTGCCGATGCCTGGCCCAATTCCGCATCTATTAGAACCTTATAAATGTGGTTCAGTGATCAGTTGTACTTTTTACAGCAGACTGTATCTAGTACATTGTGTTTTTTATGTACGAATGGTGTGGTTTTTCTACACGTAGATAAAGACATTGAAATTGTCTTGGACTTAAAAGTAAGACAATTGCTGGATGAGTTAAATGGGCTTAGCCCAAAGATTTGACGTCTTCTGGGCTACCGAAGGGCACATAACGTATAGTTAAAAGTTGAATATCGTAACGACCAGTCTCGATTGTGCATAGTACAGTGTATCCGATTTCAATTAACAAAAAGACCAGGCAAAAATGCAAAAGTGGAAAAACTGTTCCAGTGCTGCTAGTAAAAGGCTAATCCGACGTATTTTGTCACGAGAAATCGAATGGTGCAAACCGCGTTGCTCTCCGACCAATACTTTTGGCTGTAGCGACAATTGAATGATCATTGATGTCATAGTCACGTGCCCAGCAACGGCTCTTACTCCATGGAAACCAGGGAAATTTGCAATTTTTTAAACAGCTGCCGATGCCTGGGCCAATTCCGCATCTTTTAGAACCTTATTGATGTGGTTCAGTGACCAGTTGTACTTTTTACAGCAGACTGTATCTAGTACCTTGTGTTTTTTATGTACAAATGGTGTGGTTTTTCTACACGTAGATAAAGACATTGAGATTGTCTTGGACTTAGAAGTAAGACAATTGCTGGGTGAGTTAAATGGGCTTAGCCCAAAGATTTGACGTCTTCTGGGCTACAGAAGGGCACATAACTTACAGTCAAAAGTTGAATATAGTAATGACCAGTCGCGATTGTACATAGTAGATTGTATCCGATTTCAAATTAACAAAAAGACCAGGCAAAAATGCAAAAGTGGAAAAACTGTTCCAGTGCTGCTGGTAAGAGGCTAATCCGACGTATTTTGTGACGAGAAATCGAATGGTGCAAACCGCGTTGCTCTCCGACCAATACTTTTGGCTGTAGCGACAATTGAATGATCATTGATGTCATAGTCACGTGCCCAGCAACGGCTCTTACTCCATGGGAAAAAAGGGAAATTTGCCATTTTTTAAACAGCTGCCGATGCCTGGGCCAATTCCGCATCTTTTAGAACCTTATTGATGTGGGTCAGTGATCAGTTGTACTTTTTACAGCAGACTGTATCTAGTACATTGTGTTTTTTATGTACAAATGGTGTGGTTTTTCTACACGTAGATAAAGACATTGAGATTGTCTTGGACTTAAAAGTAAGACAATTGCTGGATGAGTTAAATGGGCTTAGCCCAAAGATTTGACGTCTTCTGGGCTACCGAAGGGCACATAACGTATAGTTAAAAGTTGAATATAGTAACGACCAGTCTCGATTGTGCATAGTACAGTGTATCCGATTTCAATTAACAAAAAGACCAGGCAAAAATGCAAAAGTGGAAAAACTGTTCCAGTGCTGCTAGTAAGAGGCTAATCCGACGTATTTTGTCACGAGAAATCGAATGGTGCAAACCGCGTTGCTCTCCGACCAATACTTTTGGCTGTAGCGACAATTGAATGATCATTGATGTCATAGTCACGTGCCCAGCAACGGCTCTTACTCCATGGAAACCAGGGAAATTTGCAATTTTTTAAACAGCTGCCGATGCCTGGGCCAATTCCGCATCTTTTAGAACCTTATTGATGTGGGTCAGTGATCAGTTGTACTTTTTACAGCAGACTGTATCTAGTACATTGTGTTTTTTATGTACAAATGGTGTGGTTTTTCTACACGTAGATAAAGACATTGAGATTGTCTTGGACTTAGAAGTAAGACAATTGCTGGGTGAGTTAAATGGGCTTAGCCCAAAGATTTGACGTCTTCTGGGCTACAGAAGGGCACATAACTTACAGTCAAAAGTTGAATATAGTAATGACCAGTCGCGATTGTACATAGTAGATTGTATCGGATTTCAAATTAACAAAAAGACCAGGCAAAAATGCAAAAGTGGAAAAACTGTTCCAGTGCTGCTGGTAAGAGGCTAATCCGACGTATTTTGTGACGAGAAATCGAATGGTGCAAACCGCGTTGCTCTCCGACTAATACTTTTGGCTGTAGCGACAATTGAATGATCATTGATGTCATAGTCACGTGCCCAGCAACGGCTCTTACTCCATGGAAACCAGGAAAATATGCAATTTTTTAACAGCTGCCGATGCCTGGCCCAATTCCGCATCTATTAGAACCTTATTGATGTGGGTCAGTGATCAGTTGTACTTTTTACAGCAGACTGTATCTAGTACATTGTTTTTTTTATGTACGAATGGTGTGGTTTTTCTACACGTAGATAAAGACATTGAGATTGTCTTGGACTTAAAAGTAAGACAATTGCTGGATGAGTTAAATGGGCTTAGCCCAAAGATTTGACGTCTTCTGGGCTACCGAAGGGCACATAACGTATAGTTAAAAGTTGAATATAGTAACGACCAGTCGCGATTGTGCATAGTACAGTGTATCCGATTTCAATTAACAAAAACACCAGGCAAAAATGCAAAAGTGGAAAAACTGTTCCAGTGCTGCTGGTAAGAGGCTAATCCGACGTATTTTGTGACGAGAAATCGAATGGTGCAAACCCGCGTTGCTCTCCGACCAATACTTTTGGCTGTAGCGACAACTGAATGATCATTGATGTCATAGTCACGTGCCCAGCAACGGCTCTTACTCCATGGAAACCAGGGAAATTTGCAATTTTCTAAACAGCTGCCGATGCCTGGGCCAATTCCGCATCTTTTAGAACCTTATTGATGTGGGTCAGTGATCAGTTGTACTTTTTACAGCAGACTGTATCTAGTACCTTGTGTTTTTATGTACAAATGTGTGGTTTTTCTACACGTAGATAAAGACATTGAGATTGTCTTGGACTGAAAAGTAAGACAATTGCTGGATGAGTTAAATGGGCTTAGCCCAAACATTTGACGTCTTCTGGGCTACCGAAGGGCACATAACGTATAGTTAAAACTTGAATATGAGTAACGACCAGTCGCGATTGTGCATAGTACAGTGTATCCGATTTCAATTAACAAAAAAGACCAGGCAAAAATGCAAAAGTGGAAAAACTGTTCCAGTGCTGCTGGTAAGAGGCTAATTCGACGTATTTTGTGACGAAAAATCGAATGGTGCAACCGCGTTGCTCTCCGACTAATACTTTTGGCTGTAGCGACAATTGAATGATCATTGATGTCATAGTCACGTGCCCAGCAACGGCTCTTACTCCATGGAAACCAGGGAAATATGCAATTTTTTAAACAGCTGCCGATGCCTGGGCCATTTCCGCATCTTTTAGAACCTTATTGATGTGCGTCAGTGATCAGTTGTACTTTTTACAGCAGACTGTATCTAGTACATTGTGTTTTTTATGTACGAATGGTGTGGTTTTTCTACACGTAGATAAAGACATTGAGATTGTCTTGGACTTAAAGTAAGACAATTGCTGGATGAGTTAAATGGGCTTAGCCCAAAGATTTGACGTCTTCTGGGCTACCGAAGGGCACATAACGTATAGTTAAAAGTTGAATATAGTAACGACCAGTCGCGATTGTGCATAGTACAGTGTATCCGATTTCAATTAACAAAAAGACCAGGCAAATATGCAAAAGTGGAAAAACTGTTTCCAGTGCTGCTGGTAAGAGGCTAATCCGACGTATTTTGTGACGAGAAATCGAATGGTGCAAACCGCGGTTGCTCTCCGACCAATACTTTTGGCTGTAGCGACAATTGAATGATCATTGATGTCATAGTCCACGTGCCCAGCAACGGCTCTTACTCCATGGAAACCAGGGAAATATGCAATTTTTTAACAGCTGCCGATGCCTGGCCCAATTCCGCATCTATTAGAACCTTATAGATGTGGGTCAGTGATCAGTTGTACTTTTTACAGCAGACTGTATCTAGTACTTTGTGTTTTTTATGTACAAATGGTGTGGTTTTTCTACACGCAGATAAAGACATTGAGATTGTCTTGGACTTAGAAGTAAGACAATTGCTGGGTGAGTTTAATGGGTTTAGCCCAAAGATTTGACGTCTTCTGGGCTACAGAAGGGCACATAACTTATAGTCAAAAGTTGAATATAGTCATGACCAGTCGCGATTGTACATAGTAGATTGTATCCGATTTCAAATTAACAAAAAGACCAGGCAAAAATGCAAAAGTGGAAAAACTGTTCCAGTGCTGGGTAAGAGGCTAATCCGACGTATTTTGTCACGAGAAATCGAATGGTGCAAACCGCGTTGCTCTCCGACCAATACTTTTGGCTGTAGCGACAATTGAATGATCATTGATGTCATAGTCACGTGACCAGCAACGGCTCTTACTCCATGGAAACCAGGGAAATTTGCAATTTTTTAAACAGCTGCCGATGCCTGGGCGAATTCCGCATCTTTTAGAACCTTATTGATGTGGTTCAGTGATCAGTTGTACTTTTTACAGCAGACTGTATCTAGTACCTTGTGTTTTTTATGTACAAATGGTGTGGTTTTTCTACACGTAGATAAAGACATTGAGATTGTCTTGGACTTAAAAGTAAGACAATTGCTGGGTGAGTTAAATGGGCTTAGCCCAAAGATTTGACGTCTTCTGGGCTACAGAAGGGCACATAACTTACAGTCAAAAGTTGAATATAGTAATGACCAGTCGCGATTGTACATAGTAGATTGTATCCGATTTCAAATTAACAAAAAGACCAGGCAAAAATGCAAAAGTGGAAAAACTGTTCCAGTGCTGCTGGTAAGAGGCTAATCCGACGTATTTTGTGACGAGAAATCGAATGGTGCAAACCGCGTTGCTCTCCGACCAATACTTTTGGCTGTAGCGACAATTGAATGATCATTGATGTCATAGTCACGTGCCCAGCAACGGCTCTTACTCCATGGAAACCAGGGAAATTTGCAATTTTTTAAACAGCTGCCGATGCCTGGGCCATTTCCGCATCTTTTAGAACCTTATTGATGTGTGTCAGTGATCAGTTGTACTTTTTACAGCAGACTGTATCTAGTACATTGTGTTTTTTATGTACAAATGGTGTGGTTTTTCTACACGTAGATAAAGACATTGAGATTGTCTTGGACTTAAAAGTAAGACAATTGCTGGATGAGTTAAATGGGCTTAGCCCAAAGATTTGACGTCTTCTGGGCTACCGAAGGGCACATAACGTATAGTTAAAAGTTGAATATAGTAACGACCAGTCGCGATTGTGCATAGTACAGTGTATCCGATTTCAATTAACAAAAACACCAGGCAAATATGCAAAAGTGGAAAAACTGTTCCAGTGCTGCTGGTAAGAGGCTAATCCGACGTATTTTGTGACGAGAAATCGAATGGTGCAAACCGCGTTGCTCTCCGACCAATACTTTTGGCTGTAGCGACAATTGAATGATCATTGAAGTCATAGTCACGTGCCCAGCAACGGCTCTTACTCCATGGAAACCAGGGAAATTTGCAATTTTTTAAACAGCTGCCGATGCCTGGGCCAATTCCGCATCTTTTAGAACCTTATTGATGTGGGTCAGTGATCAGTTGTACTTTTTACAGCAGACTGTATCTAGTACATTGTGTTTTTTATGTACAAATGGTGTGGTTTTTCTACACGTAGATAAAGACATTGAGATTGTCTTGGACTTAGAAGTAAGACAATTGCTGGGTGAGTTAAATGGGCTTAGCCCAAAGATTTGACGTCTTCTGGGCTACAGAAGGGCACATAACTTACAGTCAAAAGTTGAATATAGTAATGACCAGTCGCGATTGTACATAGTAGATTGTATCCGATTTCAAATTAACAAAAAGACCAGGCAAAAATGCAAAAGTGGAAAAACTGTTCCAGTGCTGCTGGTAAGAGGCTAATCCGACGTATTTTGTGACGAAAAATCGAATGGTGCAAACTGCGTTGCTCTCCGACTAATACTTTTGGCTGTAGCGACAATTGAATGATCATTGATGTCATAGTCACGTGCCCAGCAACGGCTCTTACTCCATGGAAACCAGGGAAATATGCAATTTTTTAACAGCTGCCGATGCCTGGCCCAATTCCGCATCTATTAGAACCTTATAAATGTGGTTCAGTGATCAGTTGTACTTTTTACAGCAGACTGTATCTTGTACATTGTGTTTTTTATGTACGAATGGTGTGTTTTTCTACACGTAGATAAAGACATTGAGATTGTCTTGGACTTAGAAGTAAGACAATTGCTGGGTGAGTTAAATGGGCTTAGCCCAAAGATTTGACGTCTTCTGGGCTACAGAAGGGCACATAACTTACAGTCAAAAGTTGAATATAGTAATGACCAGTCGCGATTGTACATAGTAGATTGTATCCGATTTCAAATTAACAAAAACATCAGGCAAAAATGCAAAAGTGGAAAAACTGTTCCAGTGCTGCTGGTAAGAGGCTAATCCGACGTATTTTGTCACGAGAAATCGAATGGTGCAAACCGCGTTGCTCTCCGACCAATACTTTTGGCTGTAGCGACAATTGAATGATCATTGATGTCATAGTCACGTGCCCAGCAACGGCTCTTACTCCATGGAAACCAGGGAAATTTGCAATTTTTTAAACAGCTGCCGATGCCTGGGCCATTTGCGCATCTTTTAGAACCTTATTGATGTGCGTCAGTGATCAGTTGTACTTTTTACAGCAGACTGTATCTAGTACTTTGTGTTTTTTATGTACAAATGGTGTGGTTTTTCTACACGTAGATAAAGACATTGAGATTGTCTTGGACTTAGAAGTAAGACAATTGCTGGATGAGTTAAATGGGCTTAGCCCAAAGATTTGACGTCTTCTGGACTACCGAAGGGCACATAACGTATAGTTAAAAGTTGAATATAGTAACGACCAGTCGCGATTGTGCATAGTACAGTGTATCCGATTTCAATTAACAAAAAGACCAGGCAAAAATGCAAAAGTGGAAAAACTGTTCCAGTGCTGCTGGTAAGAGGCTAATCCGACGTATTTTGTGACGAGAAATCGAATGGTGCAAACCGCGTTGCTCTCCGACCAATACTTTTGGCTGTAGCGACAATTGAATGATCATTGATGTCATAGTCACGTGCCCAGCAACGGCTCTTACTCCATGGAAACCAGGGAAATTTGCAATTTTTTAAACAGCTGCCGATGCCTGGGCCAATTCCGCATCTTTTAGAACCTTATTGATGTGGGTCAGTGATCAGTTGTACTTTTTACAGCAGACTGTATCTAGTACATTGTGTTTTTTATGTACTAATGGTGTGGTTTTTCTACACGTAGATAAAGACATTGAGATTGTCTTGGACTTAGAAGTAAGACAATTGCTGGGTGAGTTAAATGGGCTTAGCCCAAAGATTTGACGTCTTCTGGGCTACAGAAGGGCACATAACTTACAGTCAAAAGTTGAATATAGTAATGACCAGTCGCGATTGTACATAGTAGATTGTATCCGATTTCAAATTAACAAAAAGACCAGGCAAAAATGCAAAAGTGGAAAAACTGTTCCAGTGCTGCTGGTAAGAGGCTAATCCGACGTATTTTGTGACGAAAAATCGAATGGTGCAAACTGCGTTGCTCTCCGACTAATACTTTTGGCTGTAGCGACAATTGAATGATCATTGATGTCATAGTCACGTGCCCAGCAACGGCTCTTACTCCATGGAAACCAGGGAAATATGCAATTTTTTAACAGCTGCCGATGCCTGGCCCAATTCCGCATCTATTAGAACCTTATAAATGTGGTTCAGTGATCAGTTGTACTTTTTACAGCAGACTGTATCTAGTACATTGTGTTTTTTATGTACGAATGGTGTGGTTTTTCTACACGTAGATAAAGACATTGAAATTGTCTTGGACTTAAAAGTAAGACAATTGCTGGATGAGTTAAATGGGCTTAGCCCAAAGATTTGACGTCTTCTGGGCTACCGAAGGGCACATAACGTATAGTTAAAAGTTGAATATCGTAACGACCAGTCTCGATTGTGCATAGTACAGTGTATCCGATTTCAATTAACAAAAAGACCAGGCAAAAATGCAAAAGTGGAAAAACTGTTCCAGTGCTGCTAGTAAGAGGCTAATCCGACGTATTTTGTCACGAGAAATCGAATGGTGCAAACCGCGTTGCTCTCCGACCAATACTTTTGGCTGTAGCGACAATTGAATGATCATTGATGTCATAGTCACGTGCCCAGCAACGGCTCTTACTCCATGGAAACCAGGGAAATTTGCAATTTTTTAAACAGCTGCCGATGCCTGGGCCAATTCCGCATCTTTTAGAACCTTATTGATGTGGTTCAGTGACCAGTTGTACTTTTTACAGCAGACTGTATCTAGTACCTTGTGTTTTTTATGTACAAATGGTGTGGTTTTTCTACACGTAGATAAAGACATTGAGATTGTCTTGGACTTAGAAGTAAGACAATTGCTGGGTGAGTTAAATGGGCTTAGCCCAAAGATTTGACGTCTTCTGGGCTACCGAAGGGCACATAACGTATAGTTAAAAGTTGAATATCGTAACGACCAGTCTCGATTGTGCATAGTACAGTGTATCCGATTTCAATTAACAAAAAGACCAGGCAAAAATGCAAAAGTGGAAAAACTGTTCCAGTGCTGCTAGTAAGAGGCTAATCCGACGTATTTTGTCACGAGAAATCGAATGGTGCAAACCGCGTTGCTCTCCGACCAATACTTTTGGCTGTAGCGACAATTGAATGATCATTGATGTCATAGTCACGTGCCCAGCAACGGCTCTTACTCCATGGAAACCAGGGAAATTTGCAATTTTTTAAACAGCTGCCGATGCCTGGGCCAATTCCGCATCTTTTAGAACCTTATTGATGTGGTTCAGTGATCAGTTGTACTTTTTACAGCAGACTGTATCTAGTACCTTGTGTTTTTATGTACAAATGGTGTGGTTTTTCTACACGTAGATAAAGACATTGAGATTGTCTTGGACTTAGAAGTAAGACAATTGCTGGGTGAGTTAAATGGGCTTAGCCCAAAGATTTGACGTCTTCTGGGCTACAGACGGGCACATAACTTACAGTCAAAAGTTGAATATAGTAATGACCAGTCGCGATTGTACATAGTAGATTGTATCCGATTTCAAATTAACAAAAAGACCAGGCAAAAATGCAAAAGTGGAAAAACTGTTCCAGTGCTGCTGGTAAGAGGCTAATCCGACGTATTTTGTCACGAGAAATCGAATGGTGCAAACCGCGTTGCTCTCCGACCAATACTTTTGGCTGTAGCCACAATTGAATGATCATTGATGTCATAGTCACGTGACCAGCAACGGCTCTTACTCCATGGAAACCAGGGAAATTTGCAATTTTTTAAACAGCTGCCGATGCCTGGGCGAATTCCGCATCTTTTAGAACCTTATTGATGTGGTTCAGTGATCAGTTGTACTTTTTACAGCAGACTGTATCTAGTACCTTGTGTTTTTTATGTACAAATGGTGTGGTTTTTCTACACGTAGATAAAGACATTGAGATTGTCTTGGACTTAGAAGTAAGACAATTGCTGGGTGAGTTAAATGGGCTTAGCCCAAAGATTTGACGTCTTCTGGGCTACAGAAGGGCACATAACTTACAGTCAAAAGTTGAATATAGTAATGACCAGTCGCGATTGTACATAGTAGATTGTATCCGATTTCAAATTAACAAAAAGACCAGGCAAAAATGCAAAAGTGGAAAAACTGTTCCAGTGCTGCTGGTAAGAGGCTAATCCGACGTATTTTGTCACGAGAAATCGAATGGTGCAAACCGCGTTGCTCTCCGACCAATACTTTTGGCTGTAGCGACAATTGAATGATCATTGATGTCATAGTCACGTGCCCAGCAACGGCTCTTACTCCATGGAAACCAGGGAAATTTGCAATTTTTTAAACAGCTGCCGATGCCTGGGCCATTTCCGCATCTTTTAGAACCTTATTGATGTGCGTCAGTGATCAGTTGTACTTTTTACAGCAGACTGTATCTAGTACATTGTGTTTTTTATGTACGAATGGTGTGGTTTTTCTACACGTAGATAAAGACATTGAGATTGTCTTGGACTTAAAAGCAAGACAATTGCTGGATGAGTTAAATGGGCTTAGCCCAAAGATTTGACGTCTTCTGGGCTACCGAAGGGCACATAACGTATAGTTAAAAGTTGAATATAGTAACGACCAGTCGCGATTGTGCATAGTACAGTGTATCCGATTTCAATTAACAAAAAGACCAGGCAAATATGCAAAAGTGGAAAAACTGTTCCAGTGCTGCTGGTAAGAGGCTAATCCGACGTATTTTGTGACGAGAAATCGAATGGTGCAAACCGCGTTGCTCTCCGACCAATACTTTTGGCTGTAGCGACAATTGAATGATCATTGATGTCATAGTCACGTGCCCAGCAACGGCTCTTACTCCATGGAAACCAGGGAAATATGCAATTTTTTAACAGCTGCCGATGCCTGGCCCAATTCCGCATCTATTAGAACCTTATTGATGTGGGTCAGTGATCAGTTGTACTTTTTACAGCAGACTGTATCTAGTACTTTGTGTTTTTTATGTACAAATGGTGTGGTTTTTCTACACGCAGATAAAGACATTGAGATTGTCTTGGACTTAGAAGTAAGACAATTCCTGGATGAGTTAAATGGGCCTAGCCCAAAGATTTGACGTCTTCTGGGCTACCGAAGGGCACATAACGTATAGTTAAAAGTTGAATATAGTAACGACCAGTCGCGATTGTGCATAGTACAGTGTATCCGATTTCAATTAACAAAAAGACCAGGCAAAAATGCAAAAGTGGAAAAACTGTTCCAGTGCTGCTGGTAAGAGGCTAATCCGACGTATTTTGTCACGAGAAATCGAATGGTGCAAACCGCGTTGCTCTCCGACCAATACTTTTGGCTGTAGCGACAATTGAATGATCATTGATGTCATAGTCACGTGCCCAGCAACGGCTCTTACTCCATGGAAACCAGGGAAATTTGCAATTTTTTAAACAGCTGCCGATGCCTGGGCCAATTCCGCATCTTTTAGAACCTTATTGATGTGGGTCAGTGATCAGTTGTACTTTTTACAGCAGACTGTATCTAGTACCTTGTGTTTTTTATGTACAAATGGTGTGGTTTTTCTACACGTAGATAAAGACATTGAGATTGTCTTGGACTTAGAAGTAAGACAATTGCTGGGTGAGTTTTATGGGTTTAGCCCAAAGATTTGACGTCTTCTGGGCTACAGAAGGGCACATAACTTATAGTCAAAAGTTGAATATAGTCATGACCAGTCGCGATTGTACATAGTAGATTGTATCCGATTTCAAATTAACAAAAAGACCAGGCAAAAATGCAAAAGTGGAAAAACTGTTCCAGTGCTGCTGGTAAGAGGCTAATCCGACGTATTTTGTCACGAGAAATCGAATGGTGCAAACCGCGTTGCTCTCCGACCATTACTTTTGGCTGTAGCCACAATTGAATGATCATTGATGTCATAGTCACGTGCCCAGCAACGGCTCTTACTCAATGGAAACCAGGGAAATATGCAATTTTTTAACAGCTGCCGATGCCTGGCCCAATTCCGCATCTATTAGAGCCTTATAGATGTGGTTCAGTGATCAGTTGTACTTTTTACAGCAGACTGTATCTAGTACATTGTGTTTTTTATGTACGAATGGTGTGGTTTTTCTACACGTAGATAAAGACATTGAGATTGTCTTGGACTTAAAAGTAAGACAATTGCTGGATGAGTTAAATGGGCTTAGCCCAAAGATTTGACGTCTTCTGGGCTACCGAAGGGCACATAACGTATAGTAAAAAGTTGAATATAGTAACGACCAGTCGCGATTGTGCATAGTACAGTGTATCCGATTTCAATTAACAAAAAGACCAGGCAAAATGCAAAAGTGGAAAAACTGTTCCAGTGCTGCTGGTAAGAGGCTAATCCGACGTATTTTGTCACGAGAAATCGAATGGTGCAAACCGCGTTGCTCTCCGAATAATACTGTTGGCTGTAGCGACAATTGAATGATCATTGATGTCATAGTCACGTGCCCAGCAACGGCTCTTACTCCATGGAAACCAGGGAAATTTGCAATTTTTTAAACAGCTGCCGATGCCTGGGCCAATTCCACATCTATTAGAACCTTATTGATGTGGGTCAGTGATCAGTTGTACTTTTTACAGCAGACTGTATCTAGTACCTTGTGTTTTTTATGTACAAATGGTGTGGTTTTTCTACACGTAGATAAAGACATTGAGATTGTCTTGGACTTAGAAGTAAGACAATTGCTGGGTGAGTTAAATGGGCTTAGCCCAAAGATTTGACGTCTTCTGGGCTACAGAAGGGCACATAACGTATAGTTAAAAGTTGAATATAGTAACGACCAGTCTCGATTGTGCATAGTACAGTGTATCCGATTTCAATTAACAAAAAGACCAGGCAAAAATGCAAAAGTGGAAAAACTGTTCCAGTGCTGCTGGTTAGAGGCTAATCCGACGTATTTTGTCACGAGAAATCGAATGGTGCAAACTGCGTTGCTCTCCGACTAATACTTTTGGCTGTAGCGACAATTGAATGATCATTGATGTCATAGTCCACGTGCCCAGCAACGGCTCTTACTCCATGGAAAACCAGGGAAATATGCAATTTTTTAACAGCTGCCGATGCCTGGCCCAATTCCCGCATCTATTAGAACCTTATTGATGTGGGTCAGTGATCAGTTGTACTTTTTACAGCAGACTGTATCTAGTACATTGTTTTTTTTATGTACGAATGTGTGGTTTTTCTACACGTAGATAAAGACATTGAGATTGTCTTGGACTTAAAAGTAAGACAATTGCTGGATGAGTTAAATGGGCTTAGCCCAAAGATTTTGACGTCTTCTGGGCTACCGAAGGGCACATAACGTATAGTTAAAAGTTGAATATAGTAACGACCAGTCGCGATTGTGCATAGTACAGTGTATCCGATTTCAATTAACAAAAAGACCAGGCAAAAATGCAAAAGTAGAAAAACTGTTCCAGTGCTGCTGGTAAGAGGGCTAATCCGACGTATTTTGTGACCGAGAAATCGAATGGTGCAAACTGCGTTGCTCTCCGACCAATACTTTTGGCTGTAGCCACAATTGAATGATCATTGATGTCATAGTCACGTGCCCAGCAACGGCTCTTACTCCATGGAAACCAGGGAAATATGCAATTTTTAACAGCTGCCGATGCCTGGCCCAATTCCGCATCTATTAGAACCTTATTGATGTGGGTCAGTGATCAGTTGTACTTTTTACAGCAGACTGTATCTAGTACATTGTTTTTTTATGTACGAATGGTGTGGTTTTTCTACACGTAGATAAAGACATTGAGATTGTCTTGGACTTAAAAGTAAGACAATTGCTGGATGAGTTAAATGGGCTTAGCCCAAAGATTTGACGTCTTCTGGGCTACCGAAGGGCACATAACGTATAGTTAAAAAGTTTGAATATAGTAACGACCCAGTCGCGATTGTGCATAGTACAGTGTATCCGATTTCAATTAACAAAAAGACCAGGCAAAAATGCAAAAGTGGAAAAACTGTTCCAGTGCTGCTGGTAAGAGGCTAATCCGACGTATTTTGTCACGAGAAATCGAATGGTGCAAACCGCGTTGCTCTCCGACCAATACTTTTGGCTGTAGCGACAATTGAATGATCATTGATGTCATAGTCACGTGCCCAGCCAACGGCTCTTACTCCATGGAAACCAGGGAAATTTGCAATTTTTTAAACAGCTGCCGATGCCTGGGCCAATTCCGCATCTTTTAGAACCTTATTGATGTGGTTCAGTGATCAGTTGTACTTTTTACAGCAGACTGTATCTAGTACCTTGTGTTTTTTATGTACAAATGGTGTGGTTTTTCTACACGTAGATAAGTTAAATGAGCTTAGCCCAAAGATTTGACGTCTTCTGGGCTACCGAAGGGCACATATCGTATAGTTAAAAGTTGAATATAGTAACGACCAGTCGCGATTGTGCATAGTACAGTGTATCCGATTTCAATTAACAAAAAGACCAGGCAAATATGCAAAAGTGGAAAAACTGTTCCAGTGCTGCTGGTAAGAGGCTAATCCGACGTATTTTGTCACGAGAAATCGAATGGTGCAAACCGCGTTGCTCTCCGACCAATACTTTTGGCTGTAGCGACAATTGAATGATCATTGATGTCATAGTCACGTGCCCAGCAACGGCTCTTACTCCATGGAAACCAGGGAAATATGCAATTTTTTAACAGCTGCCGATGCCTGGCCCAATTCCGCATCTATTAGAACCTTATTGATGTGGGTCAGTGATCAGTTGTACTTTTTACAGCAGACTGTATCTAGTACATTGTTTTTTTTATGTACGAATGGTGTGGTTTTTCTACACGTAGATAAAGACATTGAGATTGTCTTGGACTTAAAAGTAAGACAATTGCTGGATGAGTTAAATGGGCTTAGCCCAAAGATTTGACGTCTTCTGGGCTACCGAAGGGCACATAACGTATAGTTAAAAGTTGAATATAGTAACGACCAGTCGCGATTGTGCATAGTACAGTGTATCCGATTTCAATTAACAAAAAGACCAGGCAAAAATGCAAAAGTGGAAAAACTGTTCCAGTGCTGCTGGTAAGAGGCTAATCCGACGTATTTTGTGACGAGAAATCGAATGGTGCAAACTGCGTTGCTCTCCGACTAATACTTTTGGCTGTAGCGACAATTGAATGATCATTGATGTCATAGTCACGTGCCCAGCAACGGCTCTTACTCCATGGAAACCAGGGAAATATGCAATTTTTTAACAGCTGCCGATGCCTGGCCCAATTCCGCATCTATTAGAACCTTATTGATGTGGGTCAGTGATCAGTTGTACTTTTTACAGCAGACTGTATCTAGTACATTGTTTTTTTTATGTACGAATGGTGTGGTTTTTCTACACGTAGATAAAGACATTGAGATTGTCTTGGACTTAAAAGTAAGACAATTGCTGGATGAGTTAAATGGGCTTAGCCCAAAGATTTGACGTCTTCTGGGCTACCGAAGGGCACATAACGTATAGTTAAAAGTTGAATATAGTAACGACCAGTCGCGATTGTGCATAGTACAGTGTATCCGATTTCAATTAACAAAAAGACCAGGCAAAAATGCAAAAGTGGAAAAACTGTTCCAGTGCTGCTGGTAAGAGGCTAATCCGACGTATTTTGTCACGAGAAATCGAATGGTGCAAACCGCGTTGCTCTCCGACCAATACTTTTGGCTGTAGCGACAATTGAATGATCATTGATGTCATAGTCACGTGCCCAGCAACGGCTCTTACTCCATGGAAACCAGGGAAATTTGCAATTTTTTAAACAGCTGCCGATGCCTGGGCCAATTCCGCATCTTTTAGAACCTTATTGATGTGGTTCAGTGATCAGTTGTACTTTTTACAGCAGACTGTATCTAGTACCTTGTGTTTTTTATGTACAAATGGTGTGGTTTTTCTACACGTAGATAAGTTAAATGAGCTTAGCCCAAAGATTTGACGTCTTCTGGGCTACCGAAGGGCACATATCGTATAGTTAAAAGTTGAATATAGTAACGACCAGTCGCGATTGTGCATAGTACAGTGTATCCGATTTCAATTAACAAAAAGACCAGGCAAATATGCAAAAGTGGAAAAACTGTTCCAGTGCTGCTGGTAAGAGGCTAATCCGACGTATTTTGTGACGAGAAATCGAATGGTGCAAACCGCGTTGCTCTCCGACCAATACTTTTGGCTGTAGCGACAATTGAATGATCATTGATGTCATAGTCACGTGCCCAGCAACGGCTCTTACTCCATGGAAACCAGGGAAATATGCAATTTTTTAACAGCTGCCGATGCCTGGCCCAATTCCGCATCTATTAGAACCTTATTGATGTGGGTCAGTGATCAGTTGTACTTTTTACAGCAGACTGTATCTAGTACTTTGTGTTTTTTATGTACAAATGGTGTGGTTTTTCTACACGCAGATAAAGACATTGAGATTGTCTTGGACTTAGAAGTAAGAAAATTGCTGGATGAGTTAAATGGGCTTAGCCCAAAGATTTGACGTCTTCTGGGCTACCGAAGGGCACATAACGTATAGTTAAAAGTTGAATATAGTAACGACCAGTCGCGATTGTGCATAGTACAGTGTATCCGATTTCAATTAACAAAAAGACCAGGCAAAAATGCAAAAGTGGAAAAACTGTTCCAGTGCTGCTGGTAAGAGGCTAATCCGACGTATTTTGTCACGAGAAATCGAATGGTGCAAACCGCGTTGCTCTCCGAAAAATACTTTTGGCTCTAGCGACAATTGAATGATCATTGATGTCATAGTCACGTGCCCAGCAACGGCTCTTACTCCATGGAAACCAGGGAAATTTGCAATTTTTTAAACAGCTGCCGATGCCTGGGCCAATTCCGCATCTTTTAGAACCTTATTGATGTGGGTCAGTGATCAGTTGTACTTTTTACAGCAGACTGTATCTAGTACCTTGTGTTTTTTATGTACAAATGGTGTGGTTTTTCTACACGTAGATAAAGACATTGACATTGTCTTGGACTTAGAAGTAAGACAATTGCTGGGTGAGTTTTATGGGTTTAGCCCAAAGATTTGACGTCTTCTGGGCTACAGAAGGGCACATAACTTATAGTCAAAAGTTGAATATAGTCATGACCAGTCGCGATTGTACATAGTAGATTGTATCCGATTTCAAATTAACAAAAAGACCAGGCAAAAATGCAAAAGTGGAAAAACTGTTCCAGTGCTGCTGGTAAGAGGCTAATCCGACGTATTTTGTCACGAGAAATCGAATGGTGCAAACCGCGTTGCTCTCCGACCATTACTTTTGGCTGTAGCGACAATTGAATGATCATTGATGTTATAGTCACGTGCCCAGCAACGGCTCTTACTCCATGGAAACCAGGGAAATTTGCAATTTTTTAAACAGCTGCCGATGCCTGGGCCAATTCCGCATCTTTTAGAACCTTATTGATGTGGGTCAGTGATCAGTTGTACTTTTTACAGCAGACTGTATCTAGTACCTTGTGTTTTTTATGTACAAATGGTGTGGTTTTTCTACACGAAGATAAAGACATTGAGATTGTCTTGGACTTAGAAGTAAGACAATTGCTGGGTGAGTTTTAGGGGTTTAGCCCAAAGATTTGACGTCTTCTGGGCTACAGAAGGGCACATAACTTATAGTCAAAAGTTGAATATAGTCATGACCAGTCGCGATTGTACATAGTAGATTGTATCCGATTTCAAATTAACAAAAAGACCAGGCAAAAATGCAAAAGTGGAAAAACTGTTCCAGTGCTGCTGGTAAGAGGCTAATCCGACGTATTTTGTGACGAGAAATCGAATGGTGCAAACCGCGTTGCTCTCCGACCATTACTTTTGGCTGTAGCCACAATTGAATGATCATTGATGTCATAGTCACGTGCCCAGCAACGGCTCTTACTCAATGGAAACCAGGGAAATATGCAATTTTTTAACAGCTGCCGATGCCTGGCCCAATTCCGCATCTATTAGAGCCTTATAGATGTGGTTCAGTGATCAGTTGTACTTTTTACAGCAGACTGTATCTAGTACATTGTGTTTTTTATGTACGAATGGTGTGGTTTTTCTACACGTAGATAAAGACATTGAGATTGTCTTGGACTTAAAAGTAAGACAATTGCTGGATGAGTTAAATGGGCTTAGCCCAAAGATTTGACGTCTTCTGGGCTACCGAAGGGCACATAACGTATAGTTAAAAGTTGAATATAGTAACGACCAGTCGCGATTGTGCATAGTACAGTGTATCCGATTTCAATTAACAAAAAGACCAGGCAAAAATGCAAAAGTGGAAAAACTGTTCCAGTGCTGCTGGTAAGAGGCTAATCCGACGTATTTTGTCACGAGAAATCGAATGGTGCAAACCGCGTTGCTCTCCGACCAATACTTTTGGCTGTAGCGACAATTGAATGATCATTGATGTCATAGTCACGTGCCCAGCAACGGCTCTTACTCCATGGAAACCAGGGAAATTTGCAATTTTTTAAACAGCTGCCGATGCCTGGGCCAATTCCGCATCTTTTAGAACCTTATTGATGTGGTTCAGTGATCAGTTGTACTTTTTACAGCAGACTGTATCTAGTACCTTGTGTTTTTTATGTACAAATGGTGTGGTTTTTCTACACGTAGATAAGTTAAATGAGCTTAGCCCAAAGATTTGACGTCTTCTGGGCTACCGAAGGGCACATATCGTATAGTTAAAAGTTGAATATAGTAACGACCAGTCGCGATTGTGCATAGTACAGTGTATCCGATTTCAATTAACAAAAAGACCAGGCAAATATGCAAAAGTGGAAAAACTGTTCCAGTGCTGCTGGTAAGAGGCTAATCCGACGTATTTTGTGACGAGAAATCGAATGGTGCAAACCGCGTTGCTCTCCGACCAATACTTTTGGCTGTAGCGACAATTGAATGATCATTGATGTCATAGTCACGTGCCCAGCAACGGCTCTTACTCCATGGAAACCAGGGAAATATGCAATTTTTTAACAGCTGCCGATGCCTGGCCCAATTCCGCATCTATTAGAACCTTATTGATGTGGGTCAGTGATCAGTTGTACTTTTTACAGCAGACTGTATCTAGTACTTTGTGTTTTTTATGTACAAATGGTGTGGTTTTTCTACACGCAGATAAAGACATTGAGATTGTCTTGGACTTAGAAGTAAGAAAATTGCTGGATGAGTTAAATGGGCTTAGCCCAAAGATTTGACGTCTTCTGGGCTACCGAAGGGCACATAACGTATAGTTAAAAGTTGAATATAGTAACGACCAGTCGCGATTGTGCATAGTACAGTGTATCCGATTTCAATTAACAAAAAGACCAGGCAAAAATGCAAAAGTGGAAAAACTGTTCCAGTGCTGCTGGTAAGAGGCTAATCCGACGTATTTTGTCACGAGAAATCGAATGGTGCAAACCGCGTTGCTCTCCGAAAAATACTTTTGGCTCTAGCGACAATTGAATGATCATTGATGTCATAGTCACGTGCCCAGCAACGGCTCTTACTCCATGGAAACCAGGGAAATTTGCAATTTTTTAAACAGCTGCCGATGCCTGGGCCAATTCCGCATCTTTTAGAACCTTATTGATGTGGGTCAGTGATCAGTTGTACTTTTTACAGCAGACTGTATCTAGTACCTTGTGTTTTTTATGTACAAATGGTGTGGTTTTTCTACACGTAGATAAAGACATTGACATTGTCTTGGACTTAGAAGTAAGACAATTGCTGGGTGAGTTTTATGGGTTTAGCCCAAAGATTTGACGTCTTCTGGGCTACAGAAGGGCACATAACTTATAGTCAAAAGTTGAATATAGTCATGACCAGTCGCGATTGTACATAGTAGATTGTATCCGATTTCAAATTAACAAAAAGACCAGGCAAAAATGCAAAAGTGGAAAAACTGTTCCAGTGCTGCTGGTAAGAGGCTAATCCGACGTATTTTGTCACGAGAAATCGAATGGTGCAAACCGCGTTGCTCTCCGACCATTACTTTTGGCTGTAGCGACAATTGAATGATCATTGATGTTATAGTCACGTGCCCAGCAACGGCTCTTACTCCATGGAAACCAGGGAAATTTGCAATTTTTTAAACAGCTGCCGATGCCTGGGCCAATTCCGCATCTTTTAGAACCTTATTGATGTGGGTCAGTGATCAGTTGTACTTTTTACAGCAGACTGTATCTAGTACCTTGTGTTTTTTATGTACAAATGGTGTGGTTTTTCTACACGTAGATAAAGACATTGAGATTGTCTTGGACTTAGAAGTAAGACAATTGCTGGGTGAGTTTTATGGGTTTAGCCCAAAGATTTGACGTCTTCTGGGCTACAGAAGGGCACATAACTTATAGTCAAAAGTTGAATATAGTCATGACCAGTCGCGATTGTACATAGTAGATTGTATCCGATTTCAAATTAACAAAAAGACCAGGCAAAAATGCAAAAGTGGAAAAACTGTTCCAGTGCTGCTGGTAAGAGGCTAATCCGACGTATTTTGTGACGAGAAATCGAATGGTGCAAACCGCGTTGCTCTCCGACCATTACTTTTGGCTGTAGCCACAATTGAATGATCATTGATGTCATAGTCACGTGCCCAGCAACGGCTCTTACTCAATGGAAACCAGGGAAATATGCAATTTTTTAACAGCTGCCGATGCCTGGCCCAATTCCGCATCTATTAGAGCCTTATAGATGTGGTTCAGTGATCAGTTGTACTTTTTACAGCAGACTGTATCTAGTACATTGTGTTTTTTATGTACGAATGGTGTGGTTTTTCTACACGTAGATAAAGACATTGAGATTGTCTTGGACTTAAAAGTAAGACAATTGCTGGATGAGTTAAATGGGCTTAGCCCAAAGATTTGACGTCTTCTGGGCTACCGAAGGGCACATAACGTATAGTTAAAAGTTGAATATAGTAACGACCAGTCGCGATTGTGCATAGTACAGTGTATCCGATTTCAATTAACAAAAAGACCAGGCAAAAATGCAAAAGTGGAAAAACTGTTCCAGTGCTGCTGGTAAGAGGCTAATCCGACGTATTTTGTCACGAGAAATCGAATGGTGCAAACCGCGTTGCTCTCCGACCAATACTTTTGGCTGTAGCGACAATTGAATGATCATTGATGTCATAGTCACGTGCCCAGCAACGGCTCTTACTCCATGGAAACCAGGGAAATTTGCAATTTTTTAAACAGCTGCCGATGCCTGGGCCAATTCCGCATCTTTTAGAACCTTATTGATGTGGTTCAGTGATCAGTTGTACTTTTTACAGCAGACTGTATCTAGTACCTTGTGTTTTTTATGTACAAATGGTGTGGTTTTTCTACACGTAGATAAGTTAAATGAGCTTAGCCCAAAGATTTGACGTCTTCTGGGCTACCGAAGGGCACATATCGTATAGTTAAAAGTTGAATATAGTAACGACCAGTCGCGATTGTGCATAGTACAGTGTATCCGATTTCAATTAACAAAAAGACCAGGCAAATATGCAAAAGTGGAAAAACTGTTCCAGTGCTGCTGGTAAGAGGCTAATCCGACGTATTTTGTGACGAGAAATCGAATGGTGCAAACCGCGTTGCTCTCCGACCAATACTTTTGGCTGTAGCGACAATTGAATGATCATTGATGTCATAGTCACGTGCCCAGCAACGGCTCTTACTCCATGGAAACCAGGGAAATATGCAATTTTTTAACAGCTGCCGATGCCTGGCCCAATTCCGCATCTATTAGAACCTTATTGATGTGGGTCAGTGATCAGTTGTACTTTTTACAGCAGACTGTATCTAGTACTTTGTGTTTTTTATGTACAAATGGTGTGGTTTTTCTACACGCAGATAAAGACATTGAGATTGTCTTGGACTTAGAAGTAAGAAAATTGCTGGATGAGTTAAATGGGCTTAGCCCAAAGATTTGACGTCTTCTGGGCTACCGAAGGGCACATAACGTATAGTTAAAAGTTGAATATAGTAACGACCAGTCGCGATTGTGCATAGTACAGTGTATCCGATTTCAATTAACAAAAAGACCAGGCAAAAATGCAAAAGTGGAAAAACTGTTCCAGTGCTGCTGGTAAGAGGCTAATCCGACGTATTTTGTCACGAGAAATCGAATGGTGCAAACCGCGTTGCTCTCCGAAAAATACTTTTGGCTCTAGCGACAATTGAATGATCATTGATGTCATAGTCACGTGCCCAGCAACGGCTCTTACTCCATGGAAACCAGGGAAATTTGCAATTTTTTAAACAGCTGCCGATGCCTGGGCCAATTCCGCATCTTTTAGAACCTTATTGATGTGGGTCAGTGATCAGTTGTACTTTTTACAGCAGACTGTATCTAGTACCTTGTGTTTTTTATGTACAAATGGTGTGGTTTTTCTACACGTAGATAAAGACATTGACATTGTCTTGGACTTAGAAGTAAGACAATTGCTGGGTGAGTTTTATGGGTTTAGCCCAAAGATTTGACGTCTTCTGGGCTACAGAAGGGCACATAACTTATAGTCAAAAGTTGAATATAGTCATGACCAGTCGCGATTGTACATAGTCGATTGTATCCGATTTCAAATTAACAAAAAGACCAGGCAAAAATGCAAAAGTGGAAAAACTGTTCCAGTGCTGCTGGTAAGAGGCTAATCCGACGTATTTTGTCACGAGAAATCGAATGGTGCAAACCGCGTTGCTCTCCGACCATTACTTTTGGCTGTAGCGACAATTGAATGATCATTGATGTTATAGTCACGTGCCCAGCAACGGCTCTTACTCCATGGAAACCAGGGAAATTTGCAATTTTTTAAACAGCTGCCGATGCCTGGGCCAATTCCGCATCTTTTAGAACCTTATTGATGTGGGTCAGTGATCAGTTGTACTTTTTACAGCAGACTGTATCTAGTACCTTGTGTTTTTTATGTACAAATGGTGTGGTTTTTCTACACGTAGATAAAGACATTGAGATTGTCTTGGACTTAGAAGTAAGACAATTGCTGGGTGAGTTTTATGGGTTTAGCCCAAAGATTTGACGTCTTCTGGGCTACAGAAGGGCACATAACTTATAGTCAAAAGTTGAATATAGTCATGACCAGTCGCGATTGTACATAGTAGATTGTATCCGATTTCAAATTAACAAAAAGACCAGGCAAAAATGCAAAAGTGGAAAAACTGTTCCAGTGCTGCTGGTAAGAGGCTAATCCGACGTATTTTGTGACGAGAAATCGAATGGTGCAAACCGCGTTGCTCTCCGACCATTACTTTTGGCTGTAGCCACAATTGAATGATCATTGATGTCATAGTCACGTGCCCAGCAACGGCTCTTACTCAATGGAAACCAGGGAAATATGCAATTTTTTAACAGCTGCCGATGCCTGGCCCAATTCCGCATCTATTAGAGCCTTATAGATGTGGTTCAGTGATCAGTTGTACTTTTTACAGCAGACTGTATCTAGTACATTGTGTTTTTTATGTACGAATGGTGTGGTTTTTCTACACGTAGATAAAGACATTGAGATTGTCTTGGACTTAAAAGTAAGACAATTGCTGGATGAGTTAAATGGGCTTAGCCCAAAGATTTGACGTCTTCTGGGCTACCGAAGGGCACATAACGTATAGTAAAAAGTTGAATATAGTAACGACCAGTCGCGATTGTGCATAGTACAGTGTATCCGATTTCAATTAACAAAAAGACCAGGCAAAAATGCAAAAGTGGAAAAACTGTTCCAGTGCTGCTGGTAAGAGGCTAATCCGACGTATTTTGTCACGAGAAATCGAATGGTGCAAACCGCGTTGCTCTTCGAATAATACTTTTGGCTGTAGCGACAATTGAATGATCATTGATGTCATAGTCACGTGCCCAGCAACGGCTCTTACTCCATGGAAACCAGGGAAATTTGCAATTTTTTAAACAGCTGCCGATGCCTGGGCCAATTCCGCATCTATTAGAACCTTATTGATGTGGGTCAGTGATCAGTTGTACTTTTTACAGCAGACTGTATCTAGTACCTTGTGTTTTTTATGTACAAATGGTGTGGTTTTTCTACACGTAGATAAAGACATTGAGATTGTCTTGGACTTAGAAGTAAGACAATTGCTGGGTGAGTTAAATGGGCTTAGCCCAAAGATTTGACGTCTTCTGGGCTACAGAAGGGCACATAACTTACAGTCAAAAGTTGAATATAGTAATGACCAGTCGCGATTGTACATAGTAGATTGTATCCGATTTCAAATTAACAAAAAGACCAGGCAAAAATGCAAAAGTAGAAAAACTGTTCCAGTGCTGCTGGTAAGAGGCTAATCCGACGTATTTTGTGACGAGAAATCGAATGGTGCAAACCGCGTTGCTCTCCGACCAATACTTTTGGCTGTAGCGACAATTGAATGATCATTGATGTCATAGTCACGTGCCCAGCAACGGCTCTTACTCCATGGAAACCAGGGAAATTTGCAATTTTCTAAACAGCTGCCGATGCCTTGGCCAATTCCGCATCTTTTAGAACCTTATTGATGTGGGTCAGTGATCAGTTGTACTTTTTACAGCAGACTGTATCTAGTACATTGTGTTTTTTATGTACAAATGGTGTGGTTTTTCTACACGTAGATAAAGACATTGAGATTGTCTTGGACTTAAAAGTAAGACAATTGCTGGATGAGTTAAATGGGCTTAGCCCAAAGATTTGACGTCTTCTGGGCTACCGAAGGGCACATAACGTATAGTTAAAAGTTGAATATAGTAACGACCAGTCGCGATTGTGCATAGTACAGTGTATCCGATTTCAATTAACAAAAAGACCAAACAAAAATGCAAAAGAAGAAAAACTGTTCCAGTGCTGCTAGTAAGAGGCTAATCCGACGTATTATGTGACGAGAAATCGAATGGTGCAAACCGCGTTGCTCTCCGACCAATACTTTTGGCTGTAGCGACAATTGAATGATCATTGATGTCATAGTCACGTGCCCAGCAACGGCTCTTACTCCATGGAAACCAGGGAAATTCTCAATTTTTTAAACAGCTGCCGATGCCTGGGCCATTTCCGCATCTTTTAGAACCTTATTGATGTGCGTCAGTGATCAGTTGTACTTTTTACAGTAGACTGTATCTAGTATATTGTGTTTTTTATGTACGAATGGTGTGGTTTTTCTACACGTAGATAAAGACATTGAGATTGTCTTGGACTTAAAAGTAAGACAATTGCTGGATGAGTTAAATGGGCTTAGCCCAAAGATTTGACGTCTTCTGGGCTACCGAAGGGCACATAACGTATGGTTAAAAGTTGAATATAGTAACGACCAGTCGCGATTGTGCATAGTACAGTGTATCCGATTTCAATTAACAAAAAGACCAAACAAAAATGCAAAAGTGGAAAAACTGTTCCAGTGCTGCTGGTAAGAGGCTAATCCGACGTATTTTGTCACGAGAAATCGAATGGTGCAAACCGCGTTGCTCTCCGACCAATACTTTTGGCTGTAGCGACAATTGAATGATCATTGATGTCATAGTCACGTGCCCAGCAACGGCTCTTACTCCATGGAAACCAGGGAAATTTGCAATTTTTTAAACAGCTGCCGATGCCTGGGCCAATTCCACATCTTTTAGAACCTTATTGATGTGGTTCAGTGATCAGTTGTACTTTTTACAGCAGACTGTATCTAGTACATTGTGTTTTTTATGTACAAATGGTGTGGTTTTTCTACACGTAGATAAAGACATTGAGATTGTCTTGGACTTAGAAGTAAGACAATTGCTGGGTGAGTTAAATGGGCTTAGCCCAAAGATTTGACGTCTTCTGGGCTACAGAAGGGCACATAACTTACAGTCAAAAGTTGAATATAGTAATGACCAGTCGCGATTGTACATAGTAAATTGTATCCGATTTCAATTAACAAAAAGACCAGGCAAAAATGCAAAAGTGGAAAAACTGTTCTAGTGCTGCTGGTAAGAGGCTAATCCGACGTATTTTGTGACGAGAAATCGAATGGTGCAAACCGCGTTGCTCTCCGACCAATACTTTTGGCTGTAGCGACAATTGAATGATCATTGATGTCATAGTCACGTGCCCAGCAACGGCTCTTACTCCATGGAAACCAGGGAAATTTGCAATTTTTTAAACAGCTGCCGATGCCTGGCCCAATTCCGCATCTTTTAGAACCTTATTGATGTGGTTCAGTGATCAGTTGTACTTTTTACAGCAGACTGTATCTAGTACATTGTGTTTTTTATGTACGAATGGTGTGGTTTTTCTACACGTAGATAAAGACATTGAGATTGTCTTGGACTTAGAAGTAAGAAAATTGCTGGATGAGTTAAATGGGCTTAGCCCAAAGATTTGACGTCTTCTGGGCTACCGAAGGGCACATAACGTATAGTTAAAAGTTGAATATAGTAACGACCAGTCGCGATTGTGCATAGTACAGTGTATCCGATTTCAATTAACAAAAAGACCAGGCAAAAATGCAAAAGTGGAAAAACTGTTCCAGTGCTGCTGGTAAGAGGCTAATCCGACGTATTTTGTCACGAGAAATCGAATGGTGCAAACCGCGTTGCTCTCCGAAAAATACTTTTGGCTCTAGCGACAATTGAATGATCATTGATGTCATAGTCACGTGCCCAGCAACGGCTCTTACTCCATGGAAACCAGGGAAATTTGCAATTTTTTAAACAGCTGCCGATGCCTGGGCCAATTCCGCATCTTTTAGAACCTTATTGATGTGGGTCAGTGATCAGTTGTACTTTTTACAGCAGACTGTATCTAGTACCTTGTGTTTTTTATGTACAAATGGTGTGGTTTTTCTACACGTAGATAAAGACATTGACATTGTCTTGGACTTAGAAGTAAGACAATTGCTGGGTGAGTTTTATGGGTTTAGCCCAAAGATTTGACGTCTTCTGGGCTACAGAAGGGCACATAACTTATAGTCAAAAGTTGAATATAGTCATGACCAGTCGCGATTGTACATAGTAGATTGTATCCGATTTCAAATTAACAAAAAGACCAGGCAAAAATGCAAAAGTGGAAAAACTGTTCCAGTGCTGCTGGTAAGAGGCTAATCCGACGTATTTTGTCACGAGAAATCGAATGGTGCAAACCGCGTTGCTCTCCGACCATTACTTTTGGCTGTAGCGACAATTGAATGATCATTGATGTTATAGTCACGTGCCCAGCAACGGCTCTTACTCCATGGAAACCAGGGAAATTTGCAATTTTTTAAACAGCTGCCGATGCCTGGGCCAATTCCGCATCTTTTAGAACCTTATTGATGTGGGTCAGTGATCAGTTGTACTTTTTACAGCAGACTGTATCTAGTACCTTGTGTTTTTTATGTACAAATGGTGTGGTTTTTCTACACGTAGATAAAGACATTGAGATTGTCTTGGACTTAGAAGTAAGACAATTGCTGGGTGAGTTTTATGGGTTTAGCCCAAAGATTTGACGTCTTCTGGGCTACAGAAGGGCACATAACTTATAGTCAAAAGTTGAATATAGTCATGACCAGTCGCGATTGTACATAGTAGATTGTATCCGATTTCAAATTAACAAAAAGACCAGGCAAAAATGCAAAAGTGGAAAAACTGTTCCAGTGCTGCTGGTAAGAGGCTAATCCGACGTATTTTGTGACGAGAAATCGAATGGTGCAAACCGCGTTGCTCTCCGACCATTACTTTTGGCTGTAGCCACAATTGAATGATCATTGATGTCATAGTCACGTGCCCAGCAACGGCTCTTACTCAATGGAAACCAGGGAAATATGCAATTTTTTAACAGCTGCCGATGCCTGGCCCAATTCCGCATCTATTAGAGCCTTATAGATGTGGTTCAGTGATCAGTTGTACTTTTTACAGCAGACTGTATCTAGTACATTGTGTTTTTTATGTACGAATGGTGTGGTTTTTCTACACGTAGATAAAGACATTGAGATTGTCTTGGACTTAAAAGTAAGACAATTGCTGGATGAGTTAAATGGGCTTAGCCCAAAGATTTGACGTCTTCTGGGCTACCGAAGGGCACATAACGTATAGTAAAAAGTTGAATATAGTAACGACCAGTCGCGATTGTGCATAGTACAGTGTATCCGATTTCAATTAACAAAAAGACCAGGCAAAAATGCAAAAGTGGAAAAACTGTTCCAGTGCTGCTGGTAAGAGGCTAATCCGACGTATTTTGTCACGAGAAATCGAATGGTGCAAACCGCGTTGCTCTTCGAATAATACTTTTGGCTGTAGCGACAATTGAATGATCATTGATGTCATAGTCACGTGCCCAGCAACGGCTCTTACTCCATGGAAACCAGGGAAATTTGCAATTTTTTAAACAGCTGCCGATGCCTGGGCCAATTCCGCATCTATTAGAACCTTATTGATGTGGGTCAGTGATCAGTTGTACTTTTTACAGCAGACTGTATCTAGTACCTTGTGTTTTTTATGTACAAATGGTGTGGTTTTTCTACACGTAGATAAAGACATTGAGATTGTCTTGGACTTAGAAGTAAGACAATTGCTGGGTGAGTTAAATGGGCTTAGCCCAAAGATTTGACGTCTTCTGGGCTACAGAAGGGCACATAACTTACAGTCAAAAGTTGAATATAGTAATGACCAGTCGCGATTGTACATAGTAGATTGTATCCGATTTCAAATTAACAAAAAGACCAGGCAAAAATGCAAAAGTAGAAAAACTGTTCCAGTGCTGCTGGTAAGAGGCTAATCCGACGTATTTTGTGACGAGAAATCGAATGGTGCAAACCGCGTTGCTCTCCGACCAATACTTTTGGCTGTAGCGACAATTGAATGATCATTGATGTCATAGTCACGTGCCCAGCAACGGCTCTTACTCCATGGAAACCAGGGAAATTTGCAATTTTCTAAACAGCTGCCGATGCCTTGGCCAATTCCGCATCTTTTAGAACCTTATTGATGTGGGTCAGTGATCAGTTGTACTTTTTACAGCAGACTGTATCTAGTACATTGTGTTTTTTATGTACAAATGGTGTGGTTTTTCTACACGTAGATAAAGACATTGAGATTGTCTTGGACTTAAAAGTAAGACAATTGCTGGATGAGTTAAATGGGCTTAGCCCAAAGATTTGACGTCTTCTGGGCTACCGAAGGGCACATAACGTATAGTTAAAAGTTGAATATAGTAACGACCAGTCGCGATTGTGCATAGTACAGTGTATCCGATTTCAATTAACAAAAAGACCAAACAAAAATGCAAAAGAAGAAAAACTGTTCCAGTGCTGCTAGTAAGAGGCTAATCCGACGTATTATGTGACGAGAAATCGAATGGTGCAAACCGCGTTGCTCTCCGACCAATACTTTTGGCTGTAGCGACAATTGAATGATCATTGATGTCATAGTCACGTGCCCAGCAACGGCTCTTACTCCATGGAAACCAGGGAAATTCTCAATTTTTTAAACAGCTGCCGATGCCTGGGCCATTTCCGCATCTTTTAGAACCTTATTGATGTGCGTCAGTGATCAGTTGTACTTTTTACAGTAGACTGTATCTAGTATATTGTGTTTTTTATGTACGAATGGTGTGGTTTTTCTACACGTAGATAAAGACATTGAGATTGTCTTGGACTTAAAAGTAAGACAATTGCTGGATGAGTTAAATGGGCTTAGCCCAAAGATTTGACGTCTTCTGGGCTACCGAAGGGCACATAACGTATGGTTAAAAGTTGAATATAGTAACGACCAGTCGCGATTGTGCATAGTACAGTGTATCCGATTTCAATTAACAAAAAGACCAAACAAAAATGCAAAAGTGGAAAAACTGTTCCAGTGCTGCTGGTAAGAGGCTAATCCGACGTATTTTGTCACGAGAAATCGAATGGTGCAAACCGCGTTGCTCTCCGACCAATACTTTTGGCTGTAGCGACAATTGAATGATCATTGATGTCATAGTCACGTGCCCAGCAACGGCTCTTACTCCATGGAAACCAGGGAAATTTGCAATTTTTTAAACAGCTGCCGATGCCTGGGCCAATTCCACATCTTTTAGAACCTTATTGATGTGGTTCAGTGATCAGTTGTACTTTTTACAGCAGACTGTATCTAGTACATTGTGTTTTTTATGTACAAATGGTGTGGTTTTTCTACACGTAGATAAAGACATTGAGATTGTCTTGGACTTAGAAGTAAGACAATTGCTGGGTGAGTTAAATGGGCTTAGCCCAAAGATTTGACGTCTTCTGGGCTACAGAAGGGCACATAACTTACAGTCAAAAGTTGAATATAGTAATGACCAGTCGCGATTGTACATAGTAAATTGTATCCGATTTCAATTAACAAAAAGACCAGGCAAAAATGCAAAAGTGGAAAAACTGTTCCAGTGCTGCTGGTAAGAGGCTAATCCGACGTATTTTGTGACGAGAAATCGAATGGTGCAAACCGCGTTGCTCTCCGACCAATACTTTTGGCTGTAGCGACAATTGAATGATCATTGATGTCATAGTCACGTGCCCAGCAACGGCTCTTACTCCATGGAAACCAGGGAAATTTGCAATTTTTTAAACAGCTGCCGATGCCTGGCCCAATTCCGCATCTTTTAGAACCTTATTGATGTGGTTCAGTGATCAGTTGTACTTTTTACAGCAGACTGTATCTAGTACATTGTGTTTTTTATGTACGAATGGTGTGGTTTTTCTACACGTAGATAAAGACATTGAGATTGTCTTGGACTTAAAAGTAAGACAATTGCTGGATGAGTTAATTGGGCTTAGCCCAAAGATTTGACGTCTTCTGGGCTACCGAAGGGCACATAACGTATAGTTAAAAGTTGAATATAGTAACGACCTGTCGCGATTGTGCATAGTACAGTGTATCCGATTTCAATTAACAAAAAGACCAGGCAAAAATGCAAAAGTGGAAAAACTGTTCCAGTGCTGCTAGTAAGAGGCTAATCCGACGTATTTTGTGACGAGAAATCGAATGGTGCAAACCGCGTTGCTCTCCGACCAATACTTTTGGCTGTAGCGACAATTGAATGATCATTGATGTCATAGTCACGTGCCCAGCAACGGCTCTTACTCCATGGAAACCAGGGAAATTTGCAATTTTTTAAACAGCTGCCAATGCCTGGGCCAATTCCGCATCTATTAGAACCTTATTCATGTGCGTCAGTGATCAGTTGTACTTTTTACAGCAGACTGTATCTAGTACATTGTGTTTTTTATGTACGAATGGTGTGGTTTTTCTACACGTAGATAAAGACATTGAGATTGTCTTGGACTTAAAAGTAAGACAATTGCTGGATGAGTTAAATGGGCTTAGCCCAAAGATTTGACGTCTTCTGGGCTACCAAAGGGCACATAACGTATAGTTAAAAGTTGAATATAGTAACGACCAGTCGCGATTGTGCATAGTACAGTGTATCCGATTTTAATTAACAAAAAGACCAAACAAAAATGCAAAAGTGGAAAAACTGTTCCAGTGCTGCTGGTAAGAGGCTAATCCGACGTATTTTGTCACGAGAAATCGAATGGTGCAAACCGCGTTGCTCTCCGACCAATACTTTTGGCTGTAGCGACAATTGAATGATCATTGATGTCATAGTCACGTGCCCAGCAACGGCTCTTACTCCATGGAAACCAGGGAAATTTGCAATTTTTTAAAACAGCTGCCGATGCCTGGGCCAATTCCGCATCTTTTAGAACCTTATTGATGTGGTTCAGTGATCAGTTGTACTTTTTACAGCAGACTGTATCTAGTACATTGTGTTTTTTATGTACAAATGGTGTGGTTTTTCTACACGTAGATAAAGACATTGAGATTGTCTTGGACTTAGAAGTAAGACAATTGCTGGGTGAGTTAAATGGGCTTAGCCCAAAGATTTGACGTCTTCTGGGCTACAGAAGGGCACATAACTTACAGTCAAAAGTTGAATATAGTAATGACCAGTCGCGATTGTGCATAGTAGATTGTATCCGATTTCAAATTAACAAAAAGACCAGGCAAAAATGCAAAAGTGGAAAAACTGTTCCAGTGCTGCTGGTAAGAGGCTAATCCGACGTATTTTGTGACGAGAAATCGAATGGTGCAAACCGCGTTGCTCTACGACCAATACTTTTGGCTGTAGCGACAATTGAATGATCATTGATGTCATAGTCACGTGCCCAGCAACGGCTCTTACTCCATGGAAACCAGGGAAATTTGCAATTTTTTAAACAGCTCCCGATGCCTGGGCCATTTCCGCATCTTTTAGAACCTTATTGATGTGCGTCAGTGATCAGTTGTACTTTTTACAGCAGACTGTATCTAGTACATTGTGTTTTTTTATGTACCAATGGTGTGGTTTTTCTACACGTAGATAAAGACATTGAGATTGTCTTGGACTTAAAAGTAAGACAATTGCTGGATGAGTTAAATGGGCTTAGCCCAAAGATTTGACGTCTTCTGGGCTACCGAAGGGCACATAACGTATAGTTAAAAGTTGAATATAGTAACGACCAGTCGCGATTGTGCATAGTACAGTGTATCCGATTTCAATTAACAAAAAGACCAGGCAAAAATGCAAAAGTGGAAAAACTGTTCCAGTGCTGCTGGTAAGACGCTAATCCGACGTATTTTGTGACGAGAAATCGAATGGTGCAAACCGCGTTGCTCTCCGACCAATACTTTTGGCTGTAGCGACAATTGAATGATCATTGATGTCATAGTCACGTGCCCAGCAACGGCTCTTACTCCATGGAAACCAGGGAAATTTGCAATTTTTTAAACAGCTGCCGATGCCTGGCCCAATTCCGCATCTATTAGAACCTTATAGATGTGGTTCAGTGATCAGTTGTACTTTTTACAGCAGACTGTATCTAGTACATTGTGTTTTTTATGTACGAATGGTGTGGTTTTTCTACACGTAGATAAAGACATTGACATTGTCTTGGACTTAAAAGTAAGACAATTGCTGGATGAGTTAAATGGGCTTAGCCCAAAGATTTGACGTCTTCTGGGCTACCGAAGGGCACATAACGTATAGTTAAAAGTTGAATATAGTAACGACCAGTCGCGATTGTGCATAGTACAGTGTATCCGATTTCAATTAACAAAACTACCAGGCAAAAATGCAAAAGTGGAAAAACTGTTCCAGTGCTGCTGGTAAGAGGCTAATCCGACGTATTTTGTGACGAGAAATCGAATGGTGCAAACCGCGTTGCTCTCCGACCAATACTTTTGGCTGTAGCGACAATTGAATGATCATTGATGTCATAGTCACGTGCCCAGCAACGGCTCTTACTCCATGGAAACCAGGGAAATTTGCAATTTTTAAACAGCTGCCGATGCCTGGCCCAATTCCGCATCTTTTAGAACCTTATTGATGTGGTTCAGTGATCAGTTGTACTTTTTACAGCAGACTGTATCTAGTACATTGTGTTTTTTATGTACGAATGGTGTGGTTTTTTCTACACGTAGATAAAGACATTGAGATTGTCTTGGACTTAAAAGTAAGACAATTGCTGGATGAGTTAAATGGGCTTAGCCCAAAGATTTGACGTCTTCTGGGCTACCAAAGGGCACATAACGTATAGTTAAAAGTTGAATATAGTAACGACCAGTCGCGATTGTGCATAGTACAGTGTATCCGATTTTAATTAACAAAAAGACCAAACAAAAATGCAAAAGTGGAAAAACTGTTCCAGTGCTGCTGGTAAGAGGCTAATCCGACGTATTTTGTCACGAGAAATCGAATGGTGCAAACCGCGTTGCTCTCCGACCAATACTTTTGGCTGTAGCGACAATTGAATGATCATTGATGTCATAGTCACGTGCCCAGCAACGGCTCTTACTCCATGGAAACCAGGGAAATTTGCAATTTTTTAAACAGCTGCCGATGCCTGGGCCAATTCCGCATCTTTTAGAACCTTATTGATGTGGTTCAGTGATCAGTTGTACTTTTTACAGCAGACTGTATCTAGTACATTGTGTTTTTTTATGTACAAATGGTGTGGTTTTTCTACACGTAGATAAAGACATTGAGATTGTCTTGGACTTAGAAGTAAGACAATTGCTGGGTGAGTTAAATGGGCTTAGCCCAAGATTTGACGTCTTCTGGGCTACAGAAGGGCACATAACTTACAGTCAAAAGTTGAATATAGTAATGACCAGTCGCGATTGTGCATAGTAGATTGTATCCGATTTCAAATTAACAAAAAGACCAGGCAAAAATGCAAAGTGGAAAAACTGTTCCAGTGCTGCTGGTAAAGAGGCTAATCCGACGTATTTTGTGACGAGAAATCGAATGGTGCCAAACCGCGTTGCTCTACGACCAATACTTTTGGCTGTAGCGACAATTGAATGATCATTGATGTCATAGTCACGTGCCCAGCAACGGCTCTTACTCCATGGAAACCAGGGAAATTTGCAATTTTTTAAACAGCTCCCGATGCCTGGGCCATTTCCGCATCTTTTAGAACCTTATTGATGTGCGTCAGTGATCAGTTGTACTTTTTACAGCAGACTGTATCTAGTACATTGTGTTTTTTTATGTACCAATGGTGTGGTTTTTCTACACGTAGATAAAGACATTGAGATTGTCTTGGACTTAAAAGTAAGACAATTGCTGGATGAGTTAAATGGGCTTAGCCCAAAGATTTGACGTCTTCTGGGCTACCGAAGGGCACATAACGTATAGTTAAAAGTTGAATATAGTAACGACCAGTCGCGATTGTGCATAGTACAGTGTATCCGATTTCAATTAACAAAAAGACCAGGCAAAAATGCAAAAGTGAAAAACTGTTCCAGTGCTGCTGGTAAGACGCTAATCCGACGTATTTTTGTGACGAGAAATCGAATGGTGCAAACCGCGTTGCTCTACGACCAATACTTTTGGCTGTAGCGACAATTGAATGATCATTGATGTCATAGTCACGTGCCCAGCAACGGCTCTTACTGCATGGAAACCAGGGAAATTTGCAATTTTTTAAACAGCTGCCGATGCCTGGCCCAATTCCGCATCTATTAGAACCTTATAGATGTGGTTCAGTGATCAGTTGTACTTTTTACAGCAGACTGTATCTAGTACATTGTGTTTTTTATGTACGAATGGTGTGGTTTTTCTACACGTAGATAAAGGACATTGACATTATCTTGGACTTAAAAGTAAGACAATTGCTGGATGAGTTAAATGGGCTTAGCCCAAAGATTTGACGTCTTCTGGGCTACCGAAGGGCACATAACGTATAGTTAAAAGTTGAATATAGTAACGACCAGTCGCGATTGTGCATAGTACAGTGTATCCGATTTCAATTAACAAAACTACCAGGCAAAAATGCAAAAGTGGAAAAACTGTTTCCAGTGCTGCTGGTAAGAGGCTAATCCGACGTATTTTGTGACGAGAAATCGAATGGTGCAAACCGCGTTGCTCTCCGACCAATACTTTTGGCTGTAGCGACAATTGAATGATCATTGATGTCATAGTCACGTGCCCAGCAACGGCTCTTACTCCATGGAAACCAGTGAAATTTGCAATTTTTTAAAACAGCTGCCGATGCCTGGGCCATTTCCGCATCTATTAGAACCTTATTGATGTGCGTCAGTGATCAGTTGTACTTTTTTACAGCAGACTGTATCTAGTACATTGTGTTTTTTATATACGAATGGTGTGGTTTTTCTACACGTAGATAAAGACATTGAGATTGTCTTGGACTTAAAAGTAAGAACAATTGCTGGATGAGTTAAATGGGCTTAGCCCAAAGATTTGACGTCTTCTGGGCTACCGAAGGGCACATAACGTATAGTTAAAAGTTGAATATAGTAACGACCAGTCGCGATTGTGCATAGTACAGTGTATCCGATTTCAATTAACAAAAAGACCAGGCAAAAATGCAAAAGTGGAAAAACTGTTCCCAGTGCTGCTGGTAAGAGGCTAATCCGACGTATTTTGTGACGAGAAATCGAATGGTGCAACCCGCGTTGCTCTCCGACCAATACTTTTGGCTGTAGCGACAATTGAATGATCATTGATGTCATAGTCACGTGCCCAGCAACGGCTCTTACTCCATGGAAACCAGGGAAATTTGCAATTTTTTAAACAGCTGCCGATGCCTGGGCCAATTCCGCATCTTTAGAACCTTATTGATGTGGTTCAGTGATCAGTTGTTCTTTATACAGCAGACTGTATCTAGTACATTGTGTTTTTTATGTACAAATGGTGTGGTTTTTCTACACGTAGATAAAGACATTGAGATTGTCTTGGACTTAGAAGTAAGACAATTGCTGGGTGAGTTAAATGGGCTTAGCCCAAAGATTTGACGTCTTCTGGGCTACAGAAGGGCACATAACTTACAGTCAAAAGTTGAATATAGTAATGACCAGTCGCGATTGTACATAGTAGATTGTATCCGATTTCAAATTAACAAAAAGACCAGGCAAAAATGCAAAAGTGGAAAAACTGTTCCAGTGCTGCTGGTATGAGGCTAATCCGACGTATTTTGTCTCGAGAAATCGAATGGTGCAAACCGCGTTGCTCTCCGACCAATACTTTTGGCTGTAGCGACAATTGAATGATCATTGATGTCATAGTCACGTGCCCAGCAACGGCTCTTACTCCATGGAAACCAGTGAAATTTGCAATTTTTTAAAACAGCTGCCGATGCCTGGGCCAATTCCGCATCTTTTAGAACCTTATTGATGTGGGTCAGTGATCAGTTGTACTTTTTACAGCAGACTGTATCTAGTACATTGTGTTTTTTTATGTACAAATGGTGTGGTTTTTCTACACGTAGATAAAGACATTGAGATTGTCTTGGACTTAGAAGTAAGACAATTGCTGGGTGAGTTAAATGGGGCTTAGCCCAAAGATTTGACGTCTTCTGGGCTACAGAAGGGCACATAACTTACAGTCAAAAGTTGAATATAGTAATGACCAGTCGCGATTGTACATAGTAGATTGTATCCGATTTCAAATTAACATAAAGACCAGGCAAAAATGCAAAAGTGGAAAAACTGTTCCAGTGCTGCTGGTAAGAGGCTAATCCGACGTATTTTGTGACGAGAAATCGAATGGTGCAAACCGCGTTGCTCTCCGACCAATACTTTTGCTGTAGCGACAATTGAATGATCATTGATGTCATAGTCACGTGCCCAGCAACGGCTCTTACTCCATGGAAACCAGGGAAATTTGCAATTTTTTAAACAGCTGCCGATGCCTGGCCCAATTCCGCATCTATTAGAACCTTATAGATGTGGTTCAGTGATCAGTTGTACTTTTACAGCAGACTGTATCTAGTACATTGTGTTTTTTATGTACGAATGGTGTGTTTTTTCTACACGTAGATAAAGACATTTGAGATTGTCTTGGACTTAAAAGTAAGACAATTGCTGGATGAGTTAAATGGGCTTAGCCCAAAGATTTGACGTCTTCTGGGCTACCGAAGGGCACATAACGTATAGTTAAAAGTTGAATATAGTAACGACCAGTCGCGATTGTGCATAGTACAGTGTATCCGATTTCAATTAACAAAAACACCAGGCAAAAATGCAAAAGTGGAAAAACTGTTCCAGTGCTGCTGGTAAGAGGACTAATCCGACGTATTTTGTCACGAGAAATCGAATGGTTGCAAACCGCGTTGCTCTCCGACCAATACTTTTGGCTGTAGCGACAATTGAATGATCATTGATTGTCATAGTCACGTGCCCAGCAACGGCTCTTACTCCATGGAAACCAGGGAAATTTGCAATTTTCTAAACAGCTGCCGATGCCTGGGCCAATTCCGCATCTTTTAGAACCTTATTGATGTGGGTCAGTGATCAGTTGTACTTTTTACAGCAGACTGTATCTAGTACCTTGTGTTTTTTATGTACAAATGGTGTGGTTTTTCTACACGTAGATAAAGACATTGAGATTGTCTTGGACTTAAAAGTAAGGACAATTGCTGGATGAGTTAAATGGGCTTAGCCCAAAGATTTGACGTCTTCTGGGCTACGAAGGGCACATAACGTATAGTTAAAAGTTGAATATAGTAACGACCAGTCGCGATTGTGCATAGTACAGTGTATTCCGATTTCAATTAACAAAAAGACCAGGCAAAAATGCAAAAGTGGAAAAACTGTTCCAGTGCTGCTGGTAAGAGACTAATCCGACGTATTTTGTCACGAGAATCGAATGGTGCAAACCGCGTTGCTCTCCGACCAATACTTTTGGCTGTAGCGACAATTGAATGATCATTGATGTCATAGTCACGTGCCCAGCAACGGCTCTTACTCCATGGAAACCAGGGAAATTTGCAATTTTTTAAACAGCTGCCGATGCCTGGGCCATTTCCGCATCTTTTAGAACCTTATTGATGTGCGTCAGTGATCAGTTGTACTTTTTACAGCAGACTGTATCTAGTACATTGTGTTTTTTATGTACGAATGGTGTGGTTTTTCTACACGTAGATAAAGACATTGAGATTGTCTTGGACTTAAAAGTAAGACAATTGCTGGATGAGTTAATGGGCTTAGCCCAAAGATTTGACGTCTTCTGGGCTACCGAAGGGCACATAACGTATAGTTAAAAGTTGAATATAGTAACGACCAGTCGCGATTGTGCATAGTACAGTGTATCCGATTTTAATTAACAAAAAGACCAAACAAAAATGCAAAGTGGAAAAAACTGTTCCAGTGCTGCTGGTAAGAGGCTAATCCGACGTATTTTGTGACGAGAAATCGAATGGTGCAAAACCGCGTTTGCTCTCCGACCAATACTTTTGGCTGTAGCGACAATTGAATGATCATTGATGTCATAGTCACGTGCCCAGCAACGGCTCTTACTCCATGGAAACCAGGGAAATTTGCAATTTTCTAACAGCTGCCGATGCCTGGGCCAATTCCGCATCTTTTAGAACCTTATTGATGTGGGTCAGTGATCAGTTGTACTTTTTACAGCAGACTGTATCTAGTACCTTGTGTTTTTTATGTACAAATGGTGTGGTTTTTCTACACGTAGATAAAGACATTGAGATTGTCTTGGACTTAAAAGTAAGACAATTGCTGGATGAGTTAAATGGGCTTAGCCCAAAGATTTGACGTCTTCTGGGCTATACCGAAGGGCACATAACGTATAGTTAAAAGTTGAATATAGTAACGACCAGTCGCGATTGTGCATAGTACAGTGTATCCGATTTCAATTAACAAAAAGACCAGGCAAAAATGCAAAAGTGGAAAAACTGTTCCAGTGCTGCTGTAAGAGACTAATCCGACGTATTTTGGTCACGAGAAATCGAATGGTGCAAACCGCGTTGCTCTCCGACCAATACTTTTGGCTGTAGCGACAATTGAATGATCATTGATGTCATAGTCACGTGCCCAGCAACGGCTCTTACTCCATGGAAACCAGGGAAATTTGCAATTTTTTAAACAGCTGCCGATGCCTGGGCCATTTCCGCATCTTTTAGAACCTTATTGATGTGCGTCAGTGATCAGTTGTACTTTTTACAGCAGACTGTATCTAGTACATTGTGTTTTTTATGTACGAATGGTGTGGTTTTTCTACACGTAGATAAAGACATTGAGATTGTCTTGGACTTAAAAGTAAGACAATTGCTGGATGAGTTAAATGGGCTTAGCCCAAAGATTTGACGTCTTCTGGGCTACCGAAGGGCACATAACGTATAGTTAAAAGTTGAATATAGTAACGACCAGTCGCGATTGTGCATAGTACAGTGTATCCGATTTTAATTAACAAAAAGACCAAACAAAAATGCAAAAGTGGAAAAACTGTTCCAGTGCTGGCTGTAAGAGGCTAATCCGACGTATTTTGTGACGAGAAATCGAATGGTGCAAACCGCGTTGCTCTCCGACCAATACTTTTGGCTGTAGCCACAATTGAATCATCATTGATGTCATAGTCACGTGCCCAGCAACGGCTCTTACTCCATGGAAACCAGGGAAATTTGCAATTTTTTAAACAGCTGCCGATGCCTGGGCCAATTCCGCATCTTTTAGAACCTTACTGATGTGGTTCAGTGATCAGTTGTTCTTTATACAGCAGACTGTATCTAGTACATTGTGTTTTTTATGTACAAATGGTGTGGTTTTTCTACACGTAGATAAAGACATTGAGATTGTCTTGGACTTAGAAGTAAAGACAATTGCTGGGTGAGTTAAATGGGCTTAGCCAAAGATTTGACGTCTTCTGGGCTACAGAAGGGCACATAACTTACAGTCAAAAGTTGAATATAGTAATGACCAGTCGCGATTGTACATAGTAGATTGTATCCGATTTCAAAATTAACAAAAAGACCAGCAAAAATGCAAAAGTGGAAAAACTGTTCCAGTGCTGCTGGTAAGAGGCTAATCCGACGTATTTTGTGACGAGAAATCGAATGGTGCAAACCGCGTTGCTCTCCGACCAATACTTTTGGCTGTAGCGACAATTGAATGATCATTGATGTCATAGTCACGTGCCCAGCAAACGGCTCTTACTCCATGGAAACCAGTGAAAATTTGCAATTTTTTAAACAGCTGCCGATGCCTGGGCCAATTTCCGCATCTTTTAGAACCTTATTGATGTGGTTCAGTGATCAGTTGTGCTTTTTACAGCAGACTGTATCTAGTACATTGTGTTTTTTTATGTACAAATGGTGTGGTTTTTCTACACGTAGATAAAGACATTGAGATTGTCTTGGACTTAGAAGTAAGACAATTGCTGGGTGAGTTAAATGGGCTTAGCCCAAAGATTTGACGTCTTCTGGGCTACAGAAGGGCACATAACTACAGTCAAAAGGTTGAATATAGTAATGACCAGTGGCGATTGTACATAGTAAGATTCTATCCGATTTCAAATTAACACAAAGACCAGGCAAAAATGCAAAAGTGGAAAAACTGTTCCAGTGCTGCTGGTAAGAGGCTAATCCGACGTATTTTGTGACGAGAAATCGAATGGTGCAAACCGCGTTGATCTCCGACCAAAATACTTTTGGCTGTAGCGACAATTGAATGAATCATTGATGTCATAGTCACGTGCCCAGCAACGGCTCTTACTCCATGGAAACCAGGGAAATTGCAATTTTTTAAAACAGCTGCCGATGCCTGGCCCAATTCCGCATCTATTAGAACCTTATAGATGTGGTTCAGTGATCAGTTGTACTTTTTACAGCAGACTGTATCTAGTACATTGTGTTTTTTATGTACAAATGGTGTGGTTTTTCTACACGTAGATAAAGACATTGAGATTGTCTTGGACTTAAAAGTAAGACATTGCTGGATGAGTTAAATGGGCTTAGCCCAAAGATTTGGACGTCTTCTGGGCTACCGAAGGGCACATAACGTATAGTTAAAAAGTTGAATATAGTAACGACCAGTCGCGATTGTGCATAGT
>NW_027018240.1:0-53035 GCF_032854445.1 Liolophura sinensis | reverse complement strand
CTATATTTCCATGTGGTGTCGTAGGCCTTTTCAAGGTTGAAAAATATGGACACCACATGTTCATTATTGATGAAGCCATCGCGAATAAAGGTTTCGAATCGAACAAGGTGATCTATGGTAGATCTACCATGCCGAAAACCACATTGAATATTAGAGTGTAACTTGTTGGTTTCAAGAAACCAAACAAGTCTATCATTAATCATCCCTTACATAGTCTTACAGACACAGCTGGTAAGAGCTATGGGACGGTAATCATTTGGATCATTATGATCCTTACCCGGTTTGGGAACCGGGACAATACACGCCTCCCTCCATGATGGTGGGAAATTACCAGTTATCCAAATATTATTAAGCAAGTCCAGGAGAGTCTCCCGTGGCTCAGATGGTAAATGATTCAGAAACTTATAATATATGTGAGATCGTTAAGAAATGCAGGGTCCCCTTTTTAAATTTTGACAGTAACTTTGACCCTGAGAACAGTACGTATAGCATGTACGGTATAGGGGAAATAAATCTGTTATTTTGTTTTGAATGTCGTAAGTGGCAAAAGCATTGTAAATGCTGTAAGGGGCATTGTACCTTCGTTTCAATACAATTCATCGCACACCAAAATTTGTTGATCTAATTCATCTAATTGGCTCTCCCCAGGTAAGACATGTCAGCTGTTAGTTTTTGGTTTATTTATGACATGAATATACAAGCTCTATACTGTATAAGTCTTGTCGGCATAGATAAGCCGATTAAGTGTGTAAATTCGAAGTTTGTAGACATGTAGATTTCGGTGTCTGTAAGCGGTAAACAAGCGTGATCGCAGTCATGACCTTGAAAGTTACTTACAGCGTGATAAACATGAATCTGATGTGTTGTGTTATTATGCTACGATATTCAGGTGTAAACAAGAATGACATACTGTAGCTTAGTGCATGTACAAGTGATCGATAGGGTTGAGTGGTTATTGTAGGAAAATAAGTTTGATGTGCAAGAACAAGGTCATGTCAAACTGTTTAGTTCAAGGGCGATAACTCCTGATAGGTAAATGCACATTGCTGTTCCTAGTATGAGGTTTACATCATTTGAGGGACACTAAAGTGACATTTAAGAGTGAGGATTTATTATTATGCATGTAGTGCATGATGATTTACAGATTATGATATGTTTTGACAGTGAAAAGAGATAAATGTAATAATAGATTTTAACACTTGGTTAATATTTAGTTTCATACTGTATTTGACATTGAACTAATAGGCGTTAGTGTAATGCATGTATGTCATGTTAGTGAATACAGGTATATGTAAGGTGAATGTATGACTGACTGCAATATGGTGATGTAGTATAAGAGTTCAGTTGATCAGGTTCCATTATACATTTAATATTACAAGTTTACTCATGACATGGTTAAGTTGCATTATACTGGTATTTGACAGTTCAGTGAGCAGCAGCGAATGTACTTTTTCTTGATAGGCGGGACAGGCGCTGGGACGGCCCCCACCATGCTCTCCTTGGCCGGACCCCCCTGGCGCGCTCCCCGGGGGGCAGGAGCGCCCCCACCATGCTCTCCTTGCTGGACCCCCTGGCGCGCTCCCCGGGGGGCAAGAGCGCCCCCACCATGCTCTCCTTGCCGGACCCCCTGGCGCGCTCCCCGGGGGGCAAGAGCGCCCCCACCATGCTCTCCTTCGCCGGACCCCCCCTGGCGCTCTCCCGGCCTACATGCACCATTACCCCAATTATTTGTGTACGCGAAACGCGCCCGGCCTACACGCACAATTACCCCAATTATTTGTGTACGCGAAACATTGCTTCCCGCGGGCCGGGGCACGTACCAGGGCCCCAATAATTTCCTATTAGAGAGATGGGCAACGTTAGGTATACTTCAAAGAGATGCCAACAGTCAAAGAACTGCGAGCTTTAGCAAGGAACTACGGGCTTCCCGGCAGATCGAAGCTCAAGAAAGGCGGCCTTATCGATGCGATAGGCAGGGCCCGTGCACGCGAGTGGATAGAGAGAATCAAGCGGGCGCGGAAGACGGGGAGACTTCCAGCTATTCGCAGCGATATCGAGAACCCACACAAAAAAGTGCAACGTCGTCGTGAACTAGCGCAGCTTGATGCCGAGGTCGGCGCCGCTTTACGTGCGAGAAAGTATGCAGCGGACATCGCTCGAAATCCTCGTTTACGGTTGCATCCACTACAGAAATTAATTAATCGAAATAGCAAGCCCCATATCAGCAGCCTCACGAAATCAAGGAAAGAGACCTTGGCATCTGCTATAGCACGGGAAGGGCCTGGAATCCTCGCCCGGAAAGAACAGGAACAGCCCTTTATCGACCTGGATCACCGGGTCCCTCACCCGGTACAGCTCCCAACTAGCGAGTGGGTTGAGATTCTTAACGACGCCAAGGACGAGTTTGAAGTTGATGGTGCCACTGCGGTCTTCTCCACGTGGAGAGTGGAAGAAGAAGACCCCCTTGACATTGGTGACGTAAAAATCACTAATGGTATGTATGCTGGAGCTGGTCGGCTATCTCTTGATGCAAAAATGTCAGATGAGAGGGCAGCACAGCTCCTGGCCGCTCTCTCCAAAGACGATAAATTCATCCTGAGGGTCAAATTCCTCCGAGAGCGGGCAGAAGGGGACTGGGCCGTCGAAGACAAATTCGACCCCATCCGTACTGAGAGGAAGAAAGGCCAGGGTGTCGTCGAGGTGACAAGCCAGACGGAGCCTGGTGTCCTGACCGGGATTGACAGAGTGTTCTATGACAATGCCTACCCAGTCACTGCAGTTGCTTACGGCCTCTACCCCGTCCGGGATCCGGACCCCGCAAACTTAGCCCCACTGAGGGATGGTGACTTCAACTGCGTAGCCCAAAGAGTCGTGGAGCACTTCGAAGGCGCACTGAGAGGTCATGGACTGACACAAGAAAGGCGAAGGAAGATACAGGAATGGGAAGAAAGAGTTCATGAAACCGGTGCCACAGTTGGTGATGTGGCGACCCTAGAAAAGATCCTCAAGAGGGCAATCATCTTACGAGATATCGCCGGAGAGGACATCTACAACAGCGGCAAGTACCAATTCGTTGGCAACGGTATCAAGAGAAAAATAGAGCTCATCAGCCACAACGGCCACGCCTGGTCCAAAGACCTCCACTTCCCCGAAAGCCGATAGGTCCACATCTACGAGGGAGATGTCTGGCAGGCAATCCGTGAGGCTACCCAGGATGAGCCTCTGGCGGTGTGGCTGCTAGGCGGACAAGACAGACAGCTAAGTGTCGATCAGTTTGTTCTCCAGGACGGCCGCACCTACAGGACGCGGGAAGTTCACGAGCGACTGCAACAGATCTGCCGCGCCCTGGGCTACCCCGAACTCGCCGACCGGGCTTTCGGAGAGAACCATGCGGCTAGCATCATAGCCAAAGAACGCAACGGCTGGAAACCGACCCCAGCCAGCTTCATCGACGATGTTCAGAAAGCCTGTGTTGAGCATGGCCACGGAGGGCTCTGGAACTCCATGGACTACGACACGAGAGAGGTTGTGAGCATCGACATGAAGGCCTGTTACCCAGCATCCTTCCAGGGAGAAGGCGAAGCCAAGGCGTATTTCGAACGTTTCGGGCACCCAACCCACCGCATGACCCGTGTAGCCATCAATGGTCCTCTCCCAAAAGACATTGGCACCGGCTTTGCAGAGGTCGTCGAGTGGGAGTTCGCGGATAACTGCCATTCAGTTATCCCCGCCTGGTTTGGGAAGCATTTCGCCGAGAAGGGCTGGGCACCAACACCGCTGCTCGCATACCTTGTACAGTCCGGTCTCTTGAAAACCCTCAAAATCCGCGAAGCAATCCTTGCCTTTGGGAAACAGACCGACGTCTGGATGCCCGACAGCCGAGACCAGGCCTGTGCAGTCATAGGCAAGTTCACGCAGGGTAGCAAGGCCGATGGCAAAAGAATGACGCGAAGGCTGGTCACCGACCAGGGAGAGCTAGACTTCCTTGTGCGTGACACCCGACAAAATGGTACGCTTGTGGGTGCCCCTCAAAGGTGCCCTCTTGGCCACATCCTCGCGTACTACGACAGCTCACAGCCTCAGTACGCCCATCTGCGGGCTTCCATGCTGGCCTACGCACACATCAACCTCATCACCATGCTTTCAAGATTTAGCCCGGGGAGGCTGTCCGAGTGGCCACCGACAGCATCTATATCCAGAAGGCGGCGCTGCATAAACTGAACGACGTTGATGCGTACGTGGCGGAAAGGCTCTGTGATTGTGGAGATGAAAATTGTTATGCATGCCTGTCAGGAGAGCCGTACTTTCCCGTGGTTGCCCCGGCCCAGTGGCGCGATAAGGGTGAACAGATGTACATGCCGCAGGAACACGCAGCCTATCTACCCAAACCGGAGTACTTGCGGCGCACATGCCAAACACCCGACTCCACCGCACCTCGCTACACCGACCCGCTAACCCGCCACCAGTTGAGTTACCTTAATGGTGGTGGTGGCAGTGGAAAAAACGACACGCGCTATCGAGCTCTTCCGTCGCAGAGACCCCCTTGTCTTCACGCCGACTCACCGGTTGGCCAAGGAGATGCGAGCCAGAGGGGTCAAAGCCCAGACTTATCACAGCTTCTTCCGCTGGAGTGGACAGACTGACTGGACCCCAGAAAGGATGGGCCAGAAATACGTCCCCCGCGTTATCATCTGGGACGAGGTGTGCACTGTGCCACAATCTGTTCTGGAGACGTTCCTCAACTGGCTCGAAAATAGGAGTGTGCAGGTTATCTGTTGCGGCGATCAAGGCCAACCGCCACCGATTGCAGGTGAAATGCCGCATAACTGGTTGGTACAGACAGCAGACTACTATGAAGAGGTCAAACACGACCACCGAGCCAAAGACGAGGCGTTGAAGGCCCTCAAGCGAGCAATTCGTCTACAGTCGGATCGGAAGCAGTGCGAGGAGATGCGAAAAGCTCTACCCGGATGCCTCGGATGGGAGAGGTTTATTGAAGCCTGGAAGCCAAGCGATCTTATCTTGACCTCGAGGCAGAAGGTACGTGACCGAACGCAGGAGCTCCTATTCCAACGACACCAGGATCGCTGGAAGGACACTCCGGTGCCCCTGCTGTACCACCCCAAGGACAGCCGGAAGCAAAACATAGAGGTCACCATCCCAGGCACAGAAATCAGAGAAAAGCTGGTTCTCAACGATGTGGTGGACGTCACCATAGAGGCAGCAGGGAGGGCCATACGCACCGAAGATTGGCGCCTCGGATATGCATTGACCGTCCACTTGTCCCAGGGTCTCACGATCCACGCTCCAAAGAAGGTCTGGATCGTTGATGACCACCTCCAGTGGTCCAACCTGGCTTACCTCGCCGTCTCACGGGTAGAATATCTCAGCTAGCTCGATAGGGTAGCAAGTCCCCCAGAGGAGGGTTCGTTGGGTGATGCGCCGGCGAAAAAAGAGGACAGCGGAGTCCCCGCCCCCACCGAGCAGCAGACCCGGCAATCCATTCAGAGGAAGCTAGTGGCCTACAAGCACCAGGATCAAGCTAGAGGGCTAGATGGATTCAACCTGAAGGTCGACCACGTCCTCGCGCTCAAAGAGGCTCAGGGCAATCTCTGCGCAGCTTGCGACATCAAGCTCCTGTGGGCCTACCAGCCCAAAGACACGCAGCAATTCTCCGTTGACCGGCTAGATAACAGCAGAGGCCACACCCGTGACAACGTCCGCCTCACCTGCCTTGAGTGTAACCGGAAGAGAGGCGCAGCAGCGTTAACGCCGTTGTAGGACCCCATCAGGGGGGAGCTCAGTATCAGGAGGTACTATAAGCAATTCTTCACGGACGAAGACCCGTTGCGGACCATCCGACGTATCGTCTAGATAATATAGCACGGGCTCATTGGGCTTTGTGACAGAGCGCCCCAGCCGGTACACCTCAAGTGACCATACAGGGTCTGTCGCGCGACGGCGGCCGCCTTCCAGTTCGCCTGACTGGTAGAGGTAGCGAACGCCCACACCTGACGGGATTTTGCGCTCATCTAGTCCTGTGGGGCGACCTGGAACCACCGAAGAGGGCTTTTGTGTTACAGCCTTTACCTTGATTGCATCCTTACGCTTTTTACCAGTTAGCCTTGTTGTCTCGTTATTCAGAGCAGCAACAACAGAGGGCAGCCTTGCCACCCATTCAGTGGACTGGTGTCCGGGAGGAAGGCGCAGCTCCTGAGCATACTGATGCCCAAAGAGCCGCTCAGCCAGAGTGCGGTTGAAACGCTCTACAATGCCTTGATCCCTGTGCACATCCACCCGCCCACGTCTAACCGATGCACCGTGTTTGGCCAGCAACAGGCTTACAGCGCCCATGAATTCACGCCCCGGGTCGACTTGAAACAGCTTTGGCCATGTAAGAGGGCCGCGCTTGTAAATACGGGTCAAAGCATCCGCGACCTCTTTTGAATCTTTCGTAGCGAGAGCTTCAGCCTCCTTGTAGCGCGAAGCGACGTCAACCACTGTCAGCGCGTACTTGTACAGCTTACGACCTCTCCCCGGTCGGTCGTGCGGCAGAAACTGAAGATCGGCCTGATGAACTTCATTCGGTGTTTTGACGCCGAACAGAGGTCTCGGTATTCGCTTCGGGCGGGGGAGGTATATCTGCCAGATAGCTTGCTTCTTTAGCCATGCACGAGCCGTATCTTCTGACACTTTGGCAGCAGCGGCTAGCTTGGGGATCGCCGCCAGTCCCTTCCAGTAGCCCCTAGGGGAGTAATAGATATCCGCCAACTTGGACATGATGGTATCATGCCCGTACAGACCCAAGGCTCTAATGTCTGGTACCCAGATAGGCAAATTCCTATTTTAAGACACGGAACATGTATGTATCCCCCAAAGCCAAGCAAAGCAAACGTAAGCATAGCATAGCAGCAGCAAGATGGCAGAGTGGCCGAGTGATAAAGACTTCGACGAGAATTCGAGAAGCGAGACGACGAAGTGGCGCGAACTCCCGGACGGCGTATATAAGATAGCCAGAGTTAAGCCGATGAGCACACGCTTCGGTGAAACTTCGGTTCTGGAACTGGATAATATCTGTGGAGACAAATACAAAGCCTTTGCGCCACAGCGGCTACACGTTGAGTTAAAAGACGCCCCGGCAAATTTCGTTCGGAAGAACGGCTTCCGAGAATGTGCGTCAGACCCCAAAAAATCGTACCATAGCTTCGATTTGATGTGAGAGCATCAAAAAAATTTTTTGTCCATCTGGGTACCCACCTCACTACTAAGGTTGTGTCGGCATTGAGCCCCAAACGCCTTTCGGCGATGAAACACGGTCATTTCGGATTACTTGGTGAGTCTTGCTATGGAATAGCTAACGCCGCCAACCACACACATTCCTAGGACGACAAAGGTCATTTCGCGATTTTTTTGACCCTCGGATGGTACGTAGAAATCGGAGAGCTTGGGCTCTGGGCCCAGCAGGGCATCGCGAGCATCGCGTGTAAGTGTTTTGCCCGTGACTCGTGCATATTCGCGTATGGCGGTCTCAACGTCCCTGAACGTTTGGACGGCGTGGCCCTGGCGGCGAAGTTCATCGTTGATCCAGTCCAAGCGCTCAGTTCGTTTTCTGGCCCATTTTGCCTGAGCGGCTTGGAGCTGTTCTACCGCGTGATCATGTCGTCTCCGCTCTACGTCAACACCGGAGCTCCGTAGCAACGAAAAGACATAGTTGCTCCCGCTGAAGGCCAGAGCGTTTACGAGAGCGCCGCCCATCATCATCGCGATGGAAGCCATTACGTGATAATATTAGGGGGGAGTATCCCCTGTTTAATTAACATGTCCTTGGAAACGAGGGCTAAAGCGACATCGACGGTCACCATGCCGAGGTCACGAGCTGTGGTGTCCAGCTTTGGGATCGGTGTTGTCAAGACCATTTTTCCCAGGCGAGCATACCCAGCGGCCAGGAAGGTGACTACAGCTGCGTGGTAGGCCGCGTTGGCCAGCATTTTTCCATCAGTGATGGGGGAAGACATATTTCTACAGCATATAGTTAGGGTGGCGCTCCTTCAAATGGAAATTTGGTGGCTCCGAGATTCAGGCTTCGCACGCTGCTGACACTTCGTGTCGCGTGCTATTGCTGTTCCTGTTCCGAAGGAACCGGGACAGGACCAGGACACCCATCCCAACGACTAACAGCGCCAAGGGGGCCCAGCTGAGCATTTCCGAGGTTTTGGGCTTTTCAGTCCGCTCCGGCTTTTCCGAGGTTTTGGACTTCTCAGCCCGCTTCGGCTCTTCGGGTGTCGATTCTACGGAATGCGGAAGCAAAGCAGCTTTAGCTCTGCGAAGTTCCTCTAAGACTTTTTCCGACTTCGCCTTTCTCGCTGCTGCGCTAGCTAGCCCCGCAGCGACTCTTTTGGGATCCTTCACGCGTTCCGCAGAAGGGGCTGTCACGCTTTGCGGCGCTTGTCCCGTAGAAGGGGCTGCCACGCTTTGGGGCGCTTGTCCCGTAGAAGGGCTCGTCTCCAGCTCGCTCGTTGGATCCATCTCTATACGTGAAAAAAACCGCCTGTTCAAATGCTCAGCGCCATGGTTAACACTGCTTAACTATTGCTTAGCTATTCTTAGCTATTGCTTAACTATTGCTTAGCTATTGCTTAGCTATTGGCTTTGCTGTCGTGCCGTCGTCAGCAGCAGGGCTCGTCTCCCGCTCGCTCGTCTCCCGCTCGCTCGTTGGATTCATCCTGATAAGATGGATTTCGCGGGCACTTGTGTCCAAACAAACAATATTTTGCGGTGGTCAGCGCCATGGTTAGCGGGGCTAAGTACATACCGAAACGGTGGTACAAATCGCAAGACGCTCTTAATAGAGCGTGGTCAACAAACGGGTCAGCCTCGAGGTCTGCTACAAGCTTTGGTTGATTCTCGGGTGGGATAGGTAGAACCGTGCTGGCCACCACTGAATAGAATCGCAGTGCGGCTTTTCCGAGCGTCTGCGTCATCTGAGCACCCAGTCGAGCCTCGTAGCGAGAGTACAGCTTTTCGATGTCTTCGTCGCTCATGGCGTCGATGCCTTCAGCCGTAACGTTCTTCCCCAAATACCGCTGGGCCTGCCCACCAGACGCAAGTGCGGCCAATCTGTCTCTATGCTGTGTCGCACTGTTTGGCGCATCACCGGGCGGCACATGGCCACCGGGCGGCACATGGCTGTCACGTTCCTTCGGAACAGTAGGGGGCTCGGCATCGCCTAGCAGCTCGTCAATCAGGTCGTCACATTCCATCCTTACTCTGTTCATTCGAACTATCGCATGCGTCCACAGTCTCCTTTGTCTAATATAGTCGCGCAATCAGTATCGCGGCATGCACAAGTGCTTCAGTGCACAAGTGCACAAGTGATTACTCAACAGCTGTTTGGCTTAACACCTGATAAGCAACTGGCTGATCCGTCTTCAGCAGGAGCTTAGAATGCTTCTTCTCTGCGAGCAGCCGTCGAACCGCTGCCCTTTCTTCCGGGGTCGGGATGACGTCGTTCTCTCGGAGGCACTCTCCAAACGAGTCCCGGTCTTTACAGTGGAAGAGAGCCACCCAACGCGTCTGCTCGCGTAGGTCTTTCAGGACGGAGTTGTATTTTTGAGTAAGGACCCAGACGCTTTGGTCCGCATGACGGCCCGAGAAGGCCAGCTCTGAAAGCATGTCTTTTTTCTTCGTCATCGCCTTCGTCGCGTTGCAGTCATCGACGATGTACAAAGTAGGCTCCCCCTCAAAAAGATGGTGGAGCGCCCGAAGGTAGTCGTGGAGCCGCTCGCCCGGGTCTAAACAGTAGACCTCTGGATCAGACTGAATCCATGGCCGCAGCTGGTAGGCCTTGTTATACCGAAGAGTGGGGCATAGGATCACAATATGTTGGAAGGCACCGCGGAAAGGACCCTCCAACAGGTCTAGAACGAAGACGGTTTTTCCGCACCCCGTCTGCCCACAGATGATCGCGCTGTGGGCCTCCTTGGGGAAATCAATACAGGGCGCTGACGAACCGGCCATTCTCGAGGTGTAGCTGAGCGTCCATAATCACATACAGATACACGTTCAATACTCCATCCTCCTCTGCCTTTTTCGTAATCTGCAATGTGATTCCCTCGCTGGTGTTAACCACGCGTCGCCCACTACCATGCAGCTGGTCGTCGTCACTCGTCCGAAGGTCAAGCCAGAAAGCGTACTTCGACCTCAGGAACTCCTCCAAGGACACATCCGCCAGACCCAAGTCTTTTACGACCCTAGCCACCTCCGGGTCCCGCTTCCTAATGGGTGAGCTGGCGAAGAATTTCCTGGCTTCTTCCCACTGTTGGTATGCCCGCATTCCCTGGCTGTATAGCTGATTGGGGACACCCTCAATGGTAACCTCCACTTTGGTGATCTTCGGGTTGTAGAAGGATTCAGACCTACGCCTCCACAATGCCCCCGCTGAAGACGTCTCGAACAGCATCAGGATTCCCTTCATCGACCTCGCGGGCACGTTAAGGTTAATGTTCCACAGCGTGTCGGATTTGTTCTTCGCCAATTTTCGGTGGCGAAGGACGCGATCATAGAAGATTGTGACGTTATGGATGAACTGGCCGCGGATCTGCCTAGCCAGCTCCTGTTCGGTTATCTTGTCGAACTCCAGACTGATATTGTCGATGGTGTAAGCGGCGGCGGCATCGGGTGATGCCTTCACGACCCGGCCGTAATCGTTGAAGGTTAGTTCGTACTCGAGTCGGTCGGAGAGTGCGCTCTGATAGAACGGCATGTGGCTCTCCAAAATCTCGAAATCTAGCGGGATGCAGAACCGGTTGCCCATGGCACGAGCGATCGCATTGTCTCCCGCATTATCATTCGCGTCATCCGACCCGACGCGATGTTTGAGCATGTTGTCGCTGCCGATGCCTTGGTAGGCCGCATTCTGTTCCTGGTCAGCCATAGATCGCCGTAGCAATGAAATACATCGGAGTCATCGATGGACATCACTTCATTTCCGCTGAATTTGATCGTGGTCTTCTTTACGATGGCGCGCCCGAGGTTGCCGACCACCTTGGCGTTCGCGTCCGTCGAGTTGAGCGCAATCGTGAAGGCCAGGCGAGCGGTGCCGGGCACAATGACGTCATGCTCGCCGAGGTTGGGGAAGCGGACCAATAGTTGCTGATTCGCGTCGATTGTGCTCGGATTGTTTGTGACGACCACGGACTGCCGCACACCTTTCGCCGCCAACGGCTCTCGGAGTCTTCTGAAGGGGTTGAGTCTGCGGCCGTATGCGTTCGAACTCATTATTCCTATCTAATGGTATGTTAAAGACATAGAAAACAAGTGTTTAATACGGGCAATGGCCGACATCGGTGATTATGGTGATCGGCCGGACCCCCCGGAAGATTCTGACGATGATGATCCACCACTACCTCTGCAGTTCGTGCGCGACAATGACATTGTAAACAATACCGCGACAGAAACAATCAACCGATCAAGTCTTCGAAGTGAGTTGACGCGGGCTGCCGTGGATGACTATTACAACCATCTGGCGGAGAAAGGGCTTGTCCCTGCCTTGGGGCGGGATTACAATAAGTTTGAGCTCGTAGATGGGCGTCTCCGCCTCGCCGCATTTCCAATCCTGAGGCTTACAAACCTCAACACGGGGAAACCACTAGCGCTCTCCACATTATACGGCGAGAGCAAGGCCGGCGGTCCCAAGGCGATCACAGGAGATCTTGGCTTTGTCGACTGGAAGCCAGGGAAGGCAACCTTGCCTCCGGAAGCGGTCAGAGCCCTGCAGACGGCGAGCGATAAGGTTGGTGCCGCGGCCGCCGAGGCACATACCATGGAGCTGAAGGATTTAAACCAGCCCGCGACAGAGACCATAGAAGCTGTGGAAACCAGCTTCACGGATAGTGAGGTCGGGCGTGTTCTTGAAACGATGAACGATCCGCCGCTCCCCCTTCGGGAACTCCGGGGGCTAGACAAGGCTCTGCAAACCATTCGCGGAGAGCACACGAATAACCTTGCCAAGCTGTCGGCAATCGATAGAGACTTAGCTAAACAGAAACAGAAGTTGGAAGAGGCCAACACCGACGGTGTTGATGATTTCGCCCGGCGTCGGATCGCCGAACGAATACGGAACCTCGAGGACGAAAGGGCGGCCCGGCTCGAAGCAGCCTCTGCAACGGGCGAGGCCCTGCAAACGCAAATAAGCCGCATTAGGGAGACCATCGATCGCATCCTCCACAAGGACACCACACTGGCCGAGAGAGTTCGTACCCTCTTCCGTGAGCAGGGGGTAACAATCGTGTCCATTATCACAGCTATTGGGATCGTGATCTCGACAATAACGCTTGCGTTGAAGCTAGCGCTGAGCGGCGGGTCTGGCGGCGGGGGCACGCCGTCTCCTAAACCAGAGGACGGGCGCGGTGTCAAAGAGTGGGTGAAAAAGCATCTCCAGTCCCTCGCACGGGCCCTTGGCAAGCTGGCTGGGAAGGCGGCCGCAGCGATTCCAGGGATAATTGGCAGTATCGTATCCTGGCTCCTGAACCTTCTCGGAAAAACGGCTGGGTGGTTGGCCGACAATGTCTGGGCCCTAGTCGTCGCAGTAGGCGGCCTATTACACATAGCCGTTCGGAACTGGTTAATGCCATAACAGCAGTAAACCGATGGCCACCCCGGCCACCACGAGGGCTGTCTTTTCCGCTTCGTGGTTATATTGCGCTAACGGAAATGAATCCGCCGCGCGGAGCTGTTGTTGTTGTTGTTCCTGTTCCTTCGGAACAAGAACAGGAACAGGGACAACAGGGCTGTGCAGCACAGTCTCTTGCGGCTTTACAATCCCCCTATCTGCCCGCTTTGCGGGCTGCAAAGTGGGCGGCACTACGTCGTTCACACCCTCGTTAGAACCTAGCTTCTGTTCTTCTGTGGCCACGACGATATTGTTATTGTAGTTGGCTATCTGGCCGATCCGCAGCAACATGTCGCTGGGAGCCGAACACAAAGTCGACCACGCTACCAGCGTATTGTAGAACGTCCTGGTACCGTTTGATTGCTGAGGGAAGATCGACTGGAGAGGCAATGGCGTCTTCCACATTGGCGAAGAACTGCTTTTGTGCATCAAATGCTGTTCCCGTCCCAAGAATACGCGTCCCCGTTTGCGCTTGGGCGCCTAATATGGCCCATACGTAGGTCCGGATGGAATCGTTCAAGCGCTCCACACCAGGCTGCGTGAATCCAGAGGATGTTTCAACAATAAACGACCCCCAGGCGTCTACGCTGTCCTGTTTAATGTAATCGACGTGGAGCTTGCCGAACGTCTTCGGGAACGTCATCCTGCCCGGATCAAAACTGCCGTCACCGATTGGGTGGTAGCCGCGGTTCGTCCAGTAGTTGTATGCCACCCCGAGTCCGTGATTGGCGCCCCCACCTCGCCTCCAGTCTGTGTGCGGTGACACCCGAAACTCTCCGCAGATCCTTTCATAAGCCCGCCGGTCGTAGGGATTATTTAGCCAGTCCCATGCTCTGTCTTGCGGTAGCGGGGCTTTGATCTCCTCCAAAACCCGTCGGACCTGATAGTAGACGTGAAATGCGTACAAGGCCTTTATGCGCGGATCGGCGGCGAGAAGATGGTCTTTGGCGGATACTCCACAGCCCGTCGTTGCGCACCAGACCGCGAAATTCACCTGATTCTGCCAGAACTGCATTGGGTTGGTGTTCCAGGTCTGAACGATGGAATAGCTGGTTACCTTGGGCAGGCGGTACTTCGAAAATACATCCGCGAACTGGGCCTGAAAGGCCTTGCCCTCCTGCGCGTAAATGTCTGTTCGCGTCAGCTGTTCTGCATGGGTTTGAACAGCATAGAATGACCCGGCCTTATAGGTCGCTCCCCTATTAAAAGTAAACGCCTCTCTGTTCATTCTATTACCGTAGGAATACAAGATGTTCGTAACTCTCACTAATATTCAAAACGGCTCCTCCTCGGAGCTGCCACAGGCTCTTGACAACCGTCACGGCTGCCTAAAAATTGCCCTCCGCGAAATAACATTCTACCCTGCCTGGGTGAATATCCACCCTGGAGTGGGCTTCCTGCTTGATGGCGAACGGGTCGAAGTGCCGAGGGGTTACTATAGTGTTTGCACGCTGGACAAGGTAATCTTCCGCCCCCTTGGCATTTCGCTGAAAATGAACGAAGCTACGGGCCGCCTAACCCTAAGCCTCCCTGGCAAATCCTTCCTAATACTGCAAGAGCTGGCCCCCATATTGGGATTCACCGACGGGTTGATGCCCAGAAATGGCACTACGGAAGCTGATCAATGGCCCGACTTGGTTCCACACAAAGAAATATTTGTGCATCTGGACGAACTGAGCACCTCAGAAAACGTGAGGATCACGTCTGATACCAGTAGCGGTTCAACGTTACTTAGGGCCATCGCGGCGACCGGCGAAGGGATCAACTGCGGGAAGACGGCTTCCTTCCCTAACCCCCAGTTCAAAAATTTGCGTAGAGAATACGTGACAAAGCTGACGGTCTCGCTTTTAGATATAAGCGGCAAGCGTCTCGATACCAGTTACCTAAGCGCGGCCCTAGAAATCACGGCATAATAATGGTTGACTCGACCGGTCCCAGTTCTACATGTCTGTCACTATCTGACCTGTCTGACACGACGGATTTTGAGCTCCCCGGGCAACCTGGTAAGATTTACGCCCTTCAGTTCGAAAATGGCTTCTACAGCCGAAAAAAGATTAACGTGGGGCGGCAAGAAGCTGTCGCTACGTTTGATTCCCTTCAAGACGTCTCGGCTGCAATCGGTGAGCGCAGGCCACCTTCAGAGGCAATAGAGCATCAAAAACTCTCCTTAGTCCGCCGTGATGACCGATTTGTCCTTGCCAGATCCCGCGAGCCCGATTGGCTTATCGATGTGCTCGTGACGCCGATGTCCGTCCAAACCACTAAATCCGAGGTCAAGAAGGTTTTCAACACCGGGCTCACATTCGTGTCGTATACGCCGAGCGACACCTGTCTTGTTGCTCTAGAAACAGCAGGGCACTTCACACTGTCCGCTGCGAAGAACGACGTACGCCTGAACGCGAATACAGATTTCCGAGCCGCGTTAGAAATAAACCAGGGGTCCATCATTATCATGGACCTAAAACTAGGGGTGGCCTCTGATCTCGCTACATTTCTGCTCCCAGGGCTGAAAATCAGATGGCCGTCCGAACACGATGGAAAGGAGCTCCGAATAATGGTAAAAACGCGACCGCAGCAGAAAGCGATCGCTAACAGCTCTCTCGATAATGTAAGGATTACGATAGCCGACCGCATGGACGTAGGGACTCTGTATCTGGAGTCCGGCGTTCGGCTTCGCCGCCTTTGGGTCAGCACGTTCGAGGACGATTTAGATATAATTTATGCTTTGCCATAATTTATGCTTTGCCATAACAACAATTCGGTTTATAATGGGTCTGTATCCAACCATCGCAGACGATGAGGCAAACACTTCTGGCTCCGCAACAGATGTTACCCCAACCGCACCTCATATGGAGCAGACGGGCCACGCCCACCGTTTGCGGTATATATCGGATATACAGAAACGGTTGGAATCTGAGCGGGACCTCAGGCGAGCCTTGTACAAAAAATACCAGCGCGCAGTTGGCGCCTCCGAGGCTTTGGATTCAGCAATGCTCGCGGCCTCTTTCGGTTTGGGGGTGGCTGGCGTCGGGCTGCTGTCTACTGTATTTGCCGCCCCCGCGGTGCTGGCAATGGAGGCAACGGCGCTGGCGTGTGGTGTCATTAGCGCGGCTGGAAAATTAATTAATAAGCGGCTCCGCGCGAAGGCTAAGAAACACAACGACATCCGGCTGTTGGCTGACGCCAAGCTAAACAGTATTCACGCGCAGGTGTCCGCAGCAATGACCGATGGCCTCATTTCAGATGTAGAGTTTAAACAGGTAGTGGCCGAGCTGCAGAGCTACGATGATCTGAAGGAGGGGATACGCTCGAAGTCTCACAAGGCATTCAACTCCGCACAACTCGACGAGAAGGTTAAAAAGCAGCAGCGACCTGGCCCGCCAAGACATTAAAAAAGCTCTGTCCGACTGACGATAGACTGCACCGCCGTATTTTACATCTTCGGTGTTAATGAGCAACCTCCTCTCTACACTCCGTAAGTAATTGTGAAAAAAAAAATATGTCCTAGCCGGAGATCGAACCCACGACCATAAAGAGCAAAACCCAAGCTGTGTCTCGAGAGCCCGGGGCTAAACCTTAAAGGTCGTTTTCGTGCGTTTGCGTTATCATTCGGTTTTTTCGGGCTCCCCCTTCTGCAACCACCCCACCTCCCCATTCTAATCTCCTCGAAATGCCCACCTTCGAGCTTTCATCATTGGAGAATTAGAGACGATCATTCGGCGAGGTGGCGGGTATTAGCACGGCTATATACCCAGAGACACAGGGCGGCCGGCTCCCTGGCCAAGGGAGCTATCCGGGCCGCCGAATGTGTTGTGAAAAATTGGGGGTGTCTTTTCCGCTAAAATTGTTTTTTCGCTCAGAATCGGCCCATAACAACGGCAATATGGGTGAAGAAGAGACGTAGATTCAGAATCTGATGTTAGTTTTGTCCTACGACCCATACATCAAACGCAATCAACGATTTATTAATTAAGTATTGCACAACACCCGTATGTAGACGGGCTGGGCTGTCTCTGACCCGCATATATACATAGGCCTATACATGCATGTAGTTCACCGGTGTGTGTGTAATGTAGGTCAAAGCCTATCCTATTCCATACTTTCTGTGCTGGCGTTGTCACAATGTGAGCAACGGTGGCATTTAAATTATAACGTGGGCTGGTCGCTGCGTGAAAATAGCCTGGCAAATCTATACCGGCTGTCTTCATCGAAATAGGCGCAAGCCTGAAGTATGCTTGTGCTCAGTAAGCCTACACCCGTGTTAAGCCCATATATGCACTAGGAAATATCGATGGCCGCTAAACGGGCAAACTCCTTTTGGAAAGCCCTTGTACGCCTTTTGCAGTCCCTATTTGCAAGTTTGCGGTACCCACATGGGACACAAAGGCCATACTCGTTTTTCACGCCGATTCCACACAGTTGGCATGGTTGTGTGCCACGGCTTTTTCTTAGCCTGGCGAGGTGTGCCTTGCAGTATTCCTTTATACATCGCCGCCCGCAGTGATCGAAAGAACCACACTTCAGCCACTTGCATGTATCCTTGCCCCACATCTCTTTGAAGTATACCTAAGTATACCTAACGTTGCCCATCTCTCTAATAGGAAAATATTAGGGCCCTGGTACGTGCCCCGGCCCGCGGGAAGCAATGTTTCGCGTACACAAATAATTGGGGTAATTGTGCGTGTAGGCCGGGCGCGTTCCGCGTACACAAATAATTGGGGTAATGGTGCATGTAGGCCGGGAGAGCGCCAGGGGGGTCCGGCGAAGGAGAGCATGGTGGGGGCGCTCTTGCCCCCCGGGGAGCGCGCCAGGGGGTCCGGCAAGGAGAGCATGGTGGGGGCGCTCTTGCCCCCCGGGGAGCGCGCCAGGGGGTCCAGCAAGGAGAGCATGGTGGGGGCGCTCCTGCCCCCCGGGGAGCGCGCCAGGTGGGTCCGGCCAAGGAGAGCATGGTGGGGGCCGTCCCAGCGCCTGTCCCGCCTATCAAGAAAAAGTACATTCGCCCTCCCTGCTGCTTCAGTGTATTTGTAAGTAATGCCATATAGTGGGATATGATCCATAAAGTAGTGGTACACTGTTTGAATCCACTCCAGGTCAGTGATTGATTCTAAGGGGAGGTAACTCTACTCGCATTAACAAGCCAAGAGCTATTGAGGTTGAATTAATATGTCACTGTATGTAAAATGATTCCAGATCATGATGATAGTGCAGACTGGGTTGTAGGCTGAATACATACATATACCAAAAGTTCATAGAGGTATGCTGTTCTCTGGGTATTGTAATGTAAACAGTAAAGTGCTCAAGTACTGTATGCTCAACCGCCTGATACATCTGTCATGGATGTCATTGGTTTTTTTTTGTACCTTCGTTTCAATACAATTCATCGCACACCAAAATTTGTTGATCTAATTCATCTAATTGGCTCTCCCCAGGGTGTTGGATCCAAATGGCCATGGAAGCATGTTCCACCGGGTTACATATACATTATCAGAACCAGAAGCAGTATCGTGGGCCTTTCTTAATGCAGTTTTATGTTCCTTGATATTAAAAGGATGATTATATTCTTCTAAATTCTTAGAAGAAAAGGGCAATTTAGTTTTCTCCTTCTGGTTTTTAATACGTTGGAATTCTTTTGTATAATTCTCAGAAGAAGATTTCTTTGAAGGTATTTCAGCTAGTTTATTAGCTATATCGGATGGAGAGGTTAATATATTATCTCCATCTTTTAAATGCTGAACTTTTGCTTTATTATTTTTGCCATTAAGTTTCTGAACCATGTTCCAGACCTTACGCATGGGTGTTTTAGACGTAATGCCCGAAACAAAGTTCCGCCAACAAGATCGTCTCTTGGACGTGAGTAATCGACCAGCCTTAGCTCAAAAATATCGAACCTGGTTTAAGTTATTATCAGTAGGACATATATTAAAATTTCGCTCGGCCTTTTTGCGGTCTTTAATGGCTTTACGACAGTCCTTATCATATCAGGGTTTACTTTTGGATTTTGGATTTGTCAAGGTTTTAGGGATAGTTCTATTGACAAGCTCGTTAAATTTTGATATAGGATCACCTCCTGCATTGAGTGTTTCTAGAGTGATATCAGCCTCACAGAACATCTCAAATGCGATCCAATCTGCTTTATCGAATTTCCTCCTAGCTACACGTTCTAAAGAATTAGAAGTGATATGCTCCAGGATAATAGGAAAATGGTCACTACCACAAAGATCGCCATGCACCTTCCAAGAAAAATCTGGGAGAAGAGATGAATCTGTGATAGTGTTATAGTGAAATCGATAGCAGAATAAGTGCCATTACCCGGATGTAAATAGGTATTAGAACCATCATTGAAATAACATGATCTTCGACTATCTTGCCCTTATTATTTATGTTATTACTGACCCATAGAGGGTTATGGGAATTAAAATCTCCCATTATAATAAATGGTTTAGGCAATTGTTCTCTAAGATTATGTAACTGAGAAGCTGACAAAGAAGTGTTCGGAGGTATATACACCGAACATAATGTGACTGTTTTACACAATGAAACACGAACGGCCACAGCCTGAACCTCTGTATGCAGAGCAACAGGGCTGTGGATAATACTGTTATTTATGAAGATCGAGGAGCCGCCTGCAGCTCGCTCTTCTTCATTTGAATAAGTACTATATAATGAATAATTTTTAAGGGCTACTGTATCTTTGTCAGATGTCTTCGGGTGAGTTTCCTGAATATAAGCGTCAAGTCCGACATTCCTATACCATTTGTAGTCCGTAAAGGGCGTTCCAAGACAATGATCGCAAGATCCATTTCCACAGCAACGTTTAAAACTAACTCCCGAAGACAAAGGTATGTAAGAAATTATACAAATAAAAAATAAAGCAGGTAACACACAAGAGAGAAGCGGTCATCAGTGTCCTGAAGACACAGGGCTACTGGATTTAAAGATTGAACTAGCGGTGTTATTTCAATAAAATTTACCTTAGGACCTCGACAATTCCATTGTATAATTTTGTCTAAAGGAGACATTATGGAGGAAGACGTATTGGGGATTTATGTCTTGATCGAGGAGGACCCTTTTTGGGAGATCTACTAGGAGATCTCCCAGGTGCAGATGATGTATCCATCAGGTCTGCACATGAAGTTGAAGGATCGACATCAGTAGTATACAGAATAGGAGTTCTGGACCACCCTCCCCCTGGGGCCCTCCCCAGAACAAAATAGAGGCCCCAGCCCCTTCTCGTGTTCTATTAGACATACCAATTGCACCAGGTATACTTCGATAAATATAACAACAACATGCCAAGGGGTTACAATAAGTGCCGGTGGCTACCCATCGGTTGCAAGGAGCTTTCTGGTAAGAGCTGTCTGGGGGAGTACTGCGGGATTCATTTAGCCAGCCTGCGGTAGGTTCTTGGCACCCAGTCATGTATTAGCTGTGGTCGGGGTGTTAAAAACCGACTTCGGCTTTGCATGGCCTGTGGATATCATAATGCCCAGATGCGGGAAACGCGGCAGAGGCGGAAAGCTTTCTTGGACGAGTTCAACCGGCTGGCGGAAATCGAAATTTACAATTAGAGAAACAGCACCAGGTAGATATCAGCACTCGAAATTTAGAGTTAGAGAAACAGCACCACTAGGCATACGACGCATACAATGAACCACCATCAAAAATTACGAGCACTACGGGAGGAGATTGAGACGCTCATAGGTGTGCGGCCCAAGTACCCACGGTCCCGCATTGCCCTGGAAGAACTGCAGGGGATCCTCGACAGGTATAAAACGGCTGTGGCTGAGTTGAAGCGGCTCCAAGACATCAAGAACTCCCGAAGTTACGAGGAGTTGAAGAAAGACGTCAGTAACGAGGAGTTGAAGCAAGACGTCAAGAACCTCCTCAGTAATGAGGAGTTGGATGAATTGCTGAGCGAAAAGAAACTAGAATTCATTAACGCTGGCAGGGTCATAAGGAACCTCCTCCGGGTCTGGCAGATGAACGTACCCGAAGGCGCTTGGACGGACCCCGTAGCCTTCTTAGAAGAAGTTCAAGCTATTATTCGCCAGAAGCTAGAAGAAGAGATCCTGGCACTCAACGGGGTTAAGTTCCAACTAGGCCTTAGGGTTCAGATGCGAAAGGACAACGCCGATGGCAGTGAAGAGTATACCAGCCCAGTACTCCACAGCAAACACGAGGCCCTCTTAGAGGCTGGTGACATTGACGGGGCTCTAGATAAGGCCTTCTCCACCTTCCAGGAGGTGCTGGAAAAATGGACACAGCGAGGGTCAGGGTGGGTTGTCAATAGCGTGCAAACACTCTGGCTTGACATTGCAAGGTATCAGCCACTGAAAGGCGGGTCCTAAATCCCCCTAACTGCAGCTGTGAGTAACAAGAAAGCAGTCATCAATGTGAAGAACAAGGACGACGACTGCCTCCGATGGGCACTCCGGTCTGCCTTATTTCCAGCCTCCGGGCACCCTCAGAGACCAACAAAGTATCCCACCAATGATGGCATTGTCTTTAGTGGGATCGACGCCCCCACGCCCATCTCTCAGATCCCTAAAGTGGAGGAAAAGAACGACCTCGCCATCAACGTGTTCGGGTGGGACAAAGGCGTGATCGTGCACCGCCTCAGCCAGAAGCCCGGCGACACGCCCCGAATCAATCTGCTGCTGATTGAGAAGGCAGGTAAATTCCATTATACATTGATAAAAGACCCCAACCGTCTCCTGTTCCAAGAAAGTAAGGCACACCATTGCAAACACTTCTGCGAGCCCTGCCTACACGGCTACACAAGGGAGGACCTGCTCGAGGCTCGAGGGGGAAAACAAGTTCACCTTTCAGAACCACCACAAACATCTACCGGCTCCATTCATCATATTTGCCGACTTCAAGGCTCTGACCAAAAGGGTTGAAGGCCCGCAGCCGTCACCTACAGAGAGCAGCACTCAAAACACTCAGCACCACGAGCCCTGCAGTCACTGCTATGTTGTGGTGCGTTGTGACGGCCGCACAAAACGCCCCGTGGAATACAGAGGCCCTAACGCGACGGAACACTTCCTCACAGCTCTCCAACAGGAGGAGCAGGATTTCAAAAATGTTCTAGCCAACCCTATAGCCATGAGGATGACTCCCCAAGACTGGCAGGCCCACAACCTGTTACGTGTGTTAGAAGCCTCTGGACGCCGATTCTATGCGCGATGACTGCCATATCACCGGCAAGTACAGAGGCGAGGCCAATAACGCATGCAACCTAAAGTTGCTGCTGGGTCCCAAGACAGCCATACCAGTAGTCTTCCACAACCTACGGTGCTATGACGGGCACCCCCCTGATGCAAGCCATAAGTAAGGTGGAGGGCCGCATCTCCTGTATCCCCAACAAGACGGAAAAGTACATCTCCTTCTCGCTGGGGCAGCTCCGCTTCATCGACAGCGTTCAGTTCTTACCGACTTCCCTTGACAGTTTGGTAGAGGCCAACAAACCGGAGGCTTTCCACATCACAGCTTGGTACGAGCCCGCCGAAGAAAAACGCAAGCTACTCATGCGCAAGGGGGTCTACCCCTATGAGTATATGGACTCCTGGGAGCGCTTCGACGAGTCCAGCCTCCCACCCAAAGAGGCATTCTACAGTAAGCTCAAAGTGGGAGGCATTCGCGATGAGGACTACATCCACGCTCAACAGGTATGGAAGGTATTTGACTACACCAATCTGGGAGACTACACAGACCTTTACTGCCGCACAGACGTGCTCCTGTTGGCCGATGTGTTTGAGGCCTTCCGGAAGACTTGTTTACGGCAATATGGATTGGACCCCGCTCAATACTTTACGAGCCCAGGTCTCTCGTGGGATGCGCTGCTCAGAAAGACCGGGGTAGAGGTGGAGCTGTTGACCGACTACGACCAACATCTCTTCATTGAGAAGGGGTTGCAAGGAGGAATCTCCATGATAAGCAAGCGACACGCCAAAGCCAATAATCTGGAGGGATACAACCCCGAAAGTCCAAACAGCTACATCCAATACCTAGACGCCAATAATCTATATGGCTGGGCTATGAGTCAGTTCCTTCCAACGGGCGGCTTCCAGTGGGTAGATGACGCGCAGCGTCACGGTGAAACGATTGCTACCCACCCCCACGACAGTCCTTATGGTTACATCCTCGAGGCCGACCTAGAGTATCCGGCCGACCTACATAACGCACATAACTGCTACCCATTAGCCCCGGAGCGTCTGGTGGTCCAGAAGGAATGGATGTCAGACTATCAGCACAGCCTTCTAGGCAAGAAAGCGCCTACCGAGGTCGAAAAGCTGGTCCCCAACCTCCGCAACAAGGCACGGTACGTCCTGCACTACCGGAACCTACAGCTGTATCTATCTCTGGGAAAGCGCCTGACAAAGATTCACCGGGCCCTGAGATTCGCCCAGAGCCCTTGGATGGAACCCTATATCAGGATGAACACCGAGCTCCAAAAAACGGCCTGACAAAGATTCACCGGGCCCTGAGATTCGTCCAGAGCTCTTGGATGGAACCCTATATCAGGATGAACACCGAGCTCCGAAAAACGGCCGCGAGTAAATTCGAGAAGGACCTGTACAAGCTAATGAACAACTCGGTCTTCGGTAAAAACATGGAGAACCTTCGAAAGCGTGTGGACTTCAAGTTGGTACGCTCTGTAGAAGACGACAAGCTCCGACGCTTGATAGCCAGCCCGAGCTTCGCACGGGCAAACATATTTGATGATGACCTCGCAGCGATTCAGATGCACAAGACCCGTCTAGTCCTAAACCGACCTATCTACGTGGACATGAGCATTCTAGATCTCTCAAAGCACCTGATGTATGACTTCTACTACAACCACATGTAGGCCCAGTACGGAGGGCGATGCCAGCTCCTCTACACTGACACGGATAGTCTGCTACTTGAGATTCAGGCTGAGGATCTTTATAGGGATATGGCTGAGAATGCAAACTTGTACGACACCTCAGATTACCCACAAGACCACCCACCGCACAGTGTAGCAAATATGAAGGTCTTGGGGAAAATGAAGGACGAGTGCGCGGGGCGGCCGATCGCCGAATACATTGGTCTGCGCCCCAAGATGTACTCCTTTCTGGAGGCAGGCGGAGCCAACATTAAGAAGGCCAAGGGCGTGAAAAAGGGAGTTGTGGAAAAGTGCATCCGCCATAAGCAGTACAAAGAGGCCCTCTTCGAGAAGATCTTCCGACGTAGTGCTGCAATCAGAGCGCCACCATATCTATGGGCAGCACCTGAATAAGGTCTCACTGTCCCCCTTCGATAGTAAACGCTGGATCGCCGAAGATGGTGTCCACACCGTGGCTTACGGCCATGGAGATGCGGCACCCGCAGGATGGGACAACCTCTTCGAGGAACTACTAGCGCCGTAGAGCCCCATCCGGGGGAATCTGAGTATCGGGAGGCACTATAAGCGACTCCTCACGAACGAATCGTGATAGTTCAGCACGGGTTCATTAGGCTTTGTGACAGAGCGCCCAAGCGGATATATCTCTAGAGACCACACAGGATCAGTCGCGAGACGGCGGTAGCCCTCCAGCTCTCCAGGCTGATAGAGATAACGAACACCAACACCCTCGGGGATCTTCCGCTCATTAAGTCCAACGGGGCGACCTGGAACCGTCGAGGAAGGCTTATGAGGCACCCCTTTGCCTTGATGGCGTCTTTCGGCTTTTTACCGATCAGTCTCGTTGTCTTGTTATTCAGAGCGGCCACAACAAAGGGCAGCCGAGCCAGCCATTCAGTAGACCGGTGTTCGGGAGGGAGGCGCATCTCCTGGGCGTACTGATGTCCAAAGACCCGCTCAGCTAGAGTACGGTTGAAACGCTCCACTATGCCTTGGTCTCGGTGGATATCCACGCGGCCTCGGCGGACTGTGACATCGTGTTTGGCCAGTATTTGGCTCACCGCACCCATAAACTCGCGCCCAGGGTCAACTTGGAGAAGCTTCGGCCATCGAAGGGGTCCCCGCTTGTAAATGCGATAGAGAGCATCAGCGACTTCTTTGGAATCTTTTGTGGCCAGAGGTTCCGCCTCCTTGTAGCGCGAAACGACATCAACAACTGTCAACGCGTACTTGTACAGCTTCCGGCCTCGCCGATCATGTGGTAGAAATAGAAGATTACCTTGGTGGATGTCATTCGGCGTGGAAACATCGAACATACGCCTCGGTATTTTTCAGGGACGAGGCAGGTATATCTGCCAGATAGCCTGCTTTTTCAGCCAGGCCCGGACCACATCTTCGGAGACTTTAGCCGCAGTGGCAAGTTTCTGGATGGCCGCGTAGCCGTTCCTCTACCCACCAGGGCTGTAGTAGATATTTGCCAGGTGAACAGACACTTTACTAGCCATGTCATCAAGGTATTCTAGCAGACTTCTAACAGATTTGCGACGAAAAAGATCGTCGCGCGCAGAACCACCTCGTGCCCGACGAGGAGCTCAATGGCGGCACAGTCAACTCGGATTACTTGGTGAGTTTTGCGATTCTGTAACTTACACCCCCAACCACACAAATTCCCAGGATGACGAAGGTCATCTCGCGGTGTTTTTGATCTTTACTAGGCACATAGAAATCGGAGAGCTGTGGCTCTGCGCCCAGGAGCGCGTCGCGTGTAAGAGTTTTGCCCGAGACCCTAGAATACTCGCGAATTGCAGTGTCGACATCCCGGAACGTATGGATAGCGTGTCCCTGGTGGCGGAGTCCATCATTGATCCAGTCCAAGCGCTAGTTAGTGCGCTTTCGGGCCCAGTTTTCCTGGGCGGCTTGGAGCTGTTCTACAGCGCGGTCATGGCGCCTCGGCTCTTCGTCGACACCGGAACTCCTCAGCATCGAAAACATATAGTTGCTCCCGCTGAAGGCCAAAGCGTTTATAAGGCCGCCGCCCATCATCATTGCGATGGAGGCCATTACTACTTGATTATATTGGGAGGAAGGGGCCCTTGTTTAATTAGCATTTCCTTCGAAAACATGGCCAGGCCTACATCTGCAATGACCATGCCGACGTCACGGGGTGTTAAGTTCAGCTTCGGGAGGGCTCCTTTCAGGAACATCTGGCCGAGGCTAGCGTACACAGTAGCCAGGAGAGAGACCACAGCGGCGTGGTAGTCCGCGTTGACTAGCACTTTTCTGTCACTGGATGGAGTAGAAATGCTGATCTATATAGAAAGGGTCGCGTCGTACATTTAAATGGAGATTCTTTTCTTGCGGCGTGATATCTGCACGCGGTGTTATATCTGCACCTCGTGCTGTATAGCGGCTGCGCCACATGCGTAGCAACACTAGCACTGTAAGGCCGCCAACGCCTAATAACGCCCGGGCCGCCCTCCAGTCGGATGCCTTTGTAGAATCCGGTTCCTTCGGCAGTTCCTTCGTAGAATCCGGTTCCTTCGGCTGTTTCTTGGTGGAATCAGCTGCGCCAAGCAAAGCAGCCTTTGCCTTGCGAAGCTCGTCCTTAAGCTTTTCAGCATTGGCCTTTCTTGCTGCAGCACCCGCTCGACCCGCAGCGACTTTTTGGGGATTCTTCGCATGGCCGTCATCCGTAGAATCCGTTGTCACCCACTCCACTTCCTTCGGGCCTTCTGGATTCGTTGTACTCATGTTTCTCTGGATCATCATTTCTACGACAGCGGTGGTGTTCAAATGAGCAGTGCTCAGTAGTGGTCAGCGCCATGGTTAGCGGTGCTAAGTACTTACCATAGCAGTAGTATAGCAAGCAGCTAGCACTGCTAAGCGTCTGTTCAACAAATGGGTCGGTGGCGAGCTGTGCCATGAGCTTTGGTTGATTCTAGGGTGGGATTGGTAGGAGCCAGCTGGCTGCCCTTACATATAATCTCAAGAATATACCTCCGAGACCGTTAACCATCCGCGCACCGAGCTTAGCCTCGTACCGGGAGTGCAGCCTTTCTACATCTTCGTCGCTCATGGCGTCGATCTCAGCGGCTGTTACGTCTTTTCCCAGATATTGCTTGACCTGCCCACCCACCGCAAGTGCCGCCAGCCTATCCCTGAACTGCTGTGCATGTTGGCTGGGCAGTTGGCTGGGCTTCTCCTCCTCTTCGCCCAGAATCTCGTCTATAAGCTCGTCGGTATCCATTATTATTACGAAGGGCGACTACGTCTAATATATAATCTTAGATGTGGCGGGCGTATCAGTCATTAGCAGGAGCTTAGAATGCGGATTGTTCTTGACCTTCTGTCGAAACTCTGCCTTTCGCTCTCGGCATCGATGATGTGGTTCTCCTCCAGGCATTCGTTGAACGAGTGTCGATCTTTGCAGTGGAATAAAGCCACCCACCTTGTCTGATCGCAAAAGTCTTTGAGGACGGCGTTGTGTTTCTGAGTGAGGACCCAGACGCTTTGCACTGCATAACGGCCCGAGAAAGCCATGAATGACAGCATTTTTTCTTTCTTATTCATCGCCTCCAACGCGCTACAAGCATCGATGATGTATAGGGTGGGCTCCCCCTCGAACACTCTGTAGAAAGCTCTCAGGCATTCGTTTAGACTTCAGGGTTAGACAGTGTCCATCGCCGCCGGTACGCCTTGTTATGCTTAAGAGTGAGGCACAGGATCCCAATGTGATGAAACAAACCACGGAAAGGGCCCTCAAGCAGGTCCAGCACAAATACTGTTTTGCCGCAGTTCGTCTGCCCACAGATAATCGCGCAGTGGGCGTCATCAATAAAGTGCGTTAACGAATCTACCATTCTGGATGTGCAACATTGCGTCCATAATCACATAGAGATATAGTCTGCCCACAGATAATCGCGCAGTGGGCGTCATCAATAAAGCGCGTTAACGAATCTACCATTCTTGATGTGCAGCATTGCGTCCATGGTCACATAGAGATATACGTTCAACACGCCGGGATCTTCTTTCTCTTTAGTCACCTGTATCGTAATCCCCTCTCTGGCGATCAGAACGCGCCTCCCACTCCCATGCTGCTCGTCATCGTCGCTTGTCCGAAGGTCAAGCCAGAAGGCGTGCTTGTGCGTCAAGAACTCTTCCAGGGAGACGTCTGCCAGGCCTAAGTCTTTTACGACCCTGGCCACCTCAGCGTCCCACTTCTTAAGGGGTGAGCTGACGAAGAACCTCTGGACCTCGCCCCATTGCTTGTATGCCCGCATGCCCTGGATGTACAGCTGATTGGGGACCCCTTCTATTGTGACTTCTACTTTGGTGATCTTCGGGCTGTAGAAGGATTCCGACCTCCTCCCCCACGGGGTTCTTTTAGCCTCGAACAGCATGAGGATGCCCTTCATTTCTCTTGATGGAGTGTTCAGGTTTATGTTCCAGAGAGTATCAGACTTGTCCTTAACAAACTTTCGGTGGCGGAGGACGCGATCATACAGAATAGAGACGCCCCCGGCAAACTGGGTGCGGATCTGTCTAGCGAGCTCCTCATCGGTGACCATATCGAACACCAGGCTGATGGTGTAAGTCGTGTCATCGTCTGTTGTCTTGATGACCCGGCTGTAATCGTTGAACGTTAGTTCGTACTCCAGTCGGTCGGCCAAGGCACTCTGGTAGAATGGCATGTGGCCATCTAGAAGCTCAAAGTCTAGGGGGATGTGGAACCGGCAGCCAAAGGCGCGAGCGATGGCATTTTCTCCAGCATTGTCGTCACTTGCGTCCTCCGCTCCGACTCGAAGTTTAAGCATGTTTTCGCTGGGCCGCATTCCTGCCTTCGTTTTTGGTCAGCGGACCAAGAGTTGTTGATTCTGGTCGATCGTACTCGGGTTGTTGGTGAAGACCAAGGACTGCCGTACACCTTGTACCCCCCCCCCCCCCCCCCCCCCGAGGCTTACGGAGTGTTCTGAAAGGGTTTAGCTTGCGTCCGTATGCATCCATTGTGTGTATTGAAGGTATACCTTGCAATGTTCAATACGAGGATTATGGCAGACTTTGACTTTGATGATCCGATCCCCGGCGACGCCAAAGAGGGCAACAACATCGACGACGAGCAGACCACTCTCCGTGCAGGTGGTGATGTCCAGATCGGGGTGGTTCCCGAGCAACAAACCTTGGATGAGATCCTCAAAACCAAAGAGGGAAGGCTGTTAGTGACCATCGTGAATGATTATTACAATACCATGGAGAGGCTGTATCCCAACCTTACCAAACCCAAGCGCTATTACACGGATTTTAAGATTAACGAAGAAGGGAAACTGCGACTCAATAAATACCCCGATCTGAACCTCACCAGCATAAACACAGGTGAACCGCTAGCCCTCTCAACACTCGCTCTTCTCGACCCTCCTCTTCCCGTGCGAAAACTTCTGGGCTTGACAAGGCACTGCAGACCTTGGAAGGCGAACACGCGAATAACCTCGCCAAGCTGTCAAGTCTCGATAAGTACATCGCAAAAGAAAAACGGAAGTTGGGGGAGGTCCGTGATGAAGACTTGCGGAGCATGATCGAAGGTAGTATAAAGAATCTCGAGGTCGAGAGGGTGGCCCGGCTCGAAGCAGCCTCTTTAACGGGTGAAGCCCTGCGCACGTAAATACACCGCATTAAATACGTCCGGCGGGGGCATCCAGCCAACACCACCTCCACCCGACGGGCGTGGTCTTAAAGAATGGGTGAAAAAACATCTCCAGTCCCTGGCGCGTGCCCTTGGCAAGCTCCCTGGGAAGGCTGCCGCTGATTCCGGGTATTATCGGCAGTATCGTGTCCTGGCTACTGAACCTTCTCGGGAAAGCAGCTGAGTGGCTGGCCGATAATGTCTGGGCTCTAGTCATCGCAGGAGGTGGTCTAATGCTCGTGGCTGATTCGCAATTATTTAACGCATAGTCCACAGCAGCAGTAAGCCGATACCAACCCCAGCGACGACGATGGTTGTTTTTTCCAAATCGTGATTCTTTTCTACGGTGGGTGGTGGGACGCTTTCTTGTGGCTCAACGAGGGAAGGTGCTGGGGCGTTTTCTTGTGGCTTAACGTGGGAATGTTGGACGCTTTCTTGTGGCTTAACGATCCTGTGCAAAGGTGCGTGCTTGTGCAAAGTCTGCTCCTCTGTGGCCAAGACGATTTTGTTGTTGTAGTTCGCCACATGGCCGATCTGCAGAAGCATGTCGCTGGGGGCCATATATAGGCCTATGCCATACACAAGGTTTACAGCGCTCCCGGCATACTGTAGCACGTCCTGGTAGCGTTTGATTGCAGACGGAAGGTCGATCGGAGAGGAAATAGCGTCTTCAACGTTCGCGGCAAACTGTTTTTGCGCGTCGAAGGCTGTGCCCGTGCCAAGAATACGCGCCCTTGTTTGTGCTTGGGCGCTTAGAATAGCCCACACGTATGTCCGGATGGAATCGTTTAGGGGCTCTACGCCCGGCTGTGTGAATCCTTGGCATTTGTCGACAATGAACGACGCCCAAGCCTCCTCGGCGTCCTGTTGGATGTAGTCGACGTGGAGGGCTGTAGGCTTTTTAGAGAACGGCATCCTGCTCGGATCGAAGGTCCCATCGCCAACGGGGCTGTAACCCATTCTCGTGATATAGTAATATGCCACTCCGAGGCCGTGATTCACCCCCTGCGCCTCCAGTATGTGTGATTATCTACGCGGAATTCCCTACAAATCCTCTCATAGGCCCTCTCGTCGTGGGGGTTTTCAAATGTCGCCCACGCTCTGTCTTGCGGCAGGGGGGCCTGGATCTCTTCTAAGATCCGACTAACTTGGTAATACAAATGGAACGTGTACAGGGCCCTGATTTGTTTGTAGGGGGCGAGAAGATGGTCTTTTACAGAGACGCCGCAGCCCGTGGTTGCGCACCAGACCGCGAAGTTCACTTGGTTCTGCCAGAATTGCATAGGATTGGCGTTCCAGGCCCGAACAATGTCATGGCTGGTTATCTGTGGCAGCCGGTACTTAACCAACACATCTGTGAACTGGACTGGAAAGGCCTTCTTTTCATCGATGTAGATGTCAAATCGCGTGAGCTGCTCTGCGTGGGTTTGGATACTATGAAATGCCCCGGCCTTGTAAGTGGCCTCTCTATTGAACCTGTAAGCCTCGCTGTTCATCGTAGCTAAAATGTTCATCACATTGTCTGACATTCTAAATGGGGCACAGCAGACGCTGCCTCATGCCCTTAACAACCTCGACGGCCGCCTTAAAACCGCCCTTCGCGAGATAACATTCTACCCAGCCTGGGTGAATATCCAAACCGGAGTGGGCTTCTTGCTTGAGGGCAAACGTGTTGAAGTGCCGGCGGGCTACTACAATGTCTGTACGCTGGACACGGATATATTCCTCCCGCATGGGGTTTCTTTGGGATTGAATGAAGCCACAGGCCGTTTAGTCCTTACCCTCCCTAAAAATTACATCATAACGCTCCAAGAGCTTGCCCCCATCTTAGGGTTCTCCGACGGGATTGCGCCTATAGGGTGAAAATCTACCTAACTTGGTCACACGCAAAGAAGTCTTCGTGCATTTGGATGAGCTGAGCACCTCAGAAAACGTGAGAATAACCTCAGATTTCGGTGGCGGTTCAACACTACTTCAGGCCGTCGCCGTGACTGGTGAAGGGATAAACTGCGGGAAGACGTTTTTCATTTCCCAACCCACAGTACAAAGCCTTGCGCGACGACTATATAACGCACTTGACCGTGGCACTTTTAGATAAAAAAGGTAAGTATATTAATGTAGGATATCTCAGTGCTACCCTAGAAATATAATGAGTATGGAGGGCGGAGTCGGTACCAGGTCTGCGTGCCTGTCCTTAAGCGACATGGCAGATGTGTCGGAGTTCGAACTCGAAGGCCAGGAAGGTGAAATCTACGCCTTCGAGTTTCAAAGTGGTAAGTACATCCGTAAAAAAATTGCGGGGAAATCTGCCACTTCGAAGTTAATCAGAGTAAATATCGTTAATAATGGGGGAATTACCCGCTGCCTCAACAACCACTGAACAACCTCGACGGCCGCCTTAAAATCGCCCTACGCGAGGTAATATTCTACCCGAACTTGGTGAATATCCTCCCGGAGTGGGCTTCTTGCTTGATGATAACCGTGTTGAAGTGCCGACGGGCGACTACAATGTCTATATGCTGAACAAGCTTATATTCCGCCCGCATGGGATTTTTCTGGGATTGAATGAATCCACATGCCGCCTAGTCCTTACCCTCCCTAGAAATACCTTCATAATACTCCAAGAGCTTGCTCCCATCTTGGGGTTCTCCGACGGGATTGCGCCTATAGGGGGGATTATGGAGGGTGAAAATCTACCTAAATTGCTCACACACACAGAAGCCTTCGTGCATTTGGATGAACTGAACACCTCAGAAAACGTGAGAATAACCCCAAATTTCGGTAGCGGTTCCACACTACTTCAGACCATCAACGTGACTGGTGAATGGATAAACTGCGAGAAGACGTTTTCATTTCCCAACCCACAGTACAAACCCTTGCGTGTCGGCAATATAACGCACTTGCACTTATCACTTTTAGACAAAAACGGCGTACGTATGTATGTAGGGAAGATTAGTGCTATCCTAGAAATAAAATAAGTATTGTGGACGCAGCCGGTCCCAGGTCTGCGTGCCTGTCTTTAAGCGACTTGGCTGATGTGTTGAAGTTCGAACTTCAAGGTCAGGAAGGTAAAACCTACGCCATCGAGTTTAAAAGTGGCAAGTACATCCGAAAAAAGATTCCGGGGCAGGCAGAACCTGCCACGTTTGCTTCCCTTCAAGATGTCTCATCCTCTGTAGAGCAAGAGCGCAGGTCGCCGTCTGAGGTGATTGAAGAACAAAAATTCTCTTTAATTCGCTTTGAAGACCGCTTTGTTCGTGCCAGAGCTCGCGACCCCGATTGTTGATAGATGTGAAGGTGACCCCGATGACGGTCCAGGCCGCTAGTGGCATGGTGAAAAGAGTTTTCAACTCCGAAGCCTCTTTCATATCGTGTGTACCAGCCAGCGCCTGTCATATATCTTCGGGTGTAAGAGGTTACTTCACACTATCTGCGGCGCCTGGTGTAGATCCCTTGCGTCTTGCGCGCAAACCGATTTTAAACCCTCACTACTACTATCCCCTGGATCTATACTTATCTTCAACCTCATACTTGGCGCGGCCGAACAACGCCGTTGCACTTTGATTACCGGGGTTAAAATAAGGTGGCCTGCAGAGCACGATACAAGGATCTCAGGCTGATGATCAAATTACAGGCCCAGGGCGAACCAATCATCCGGAGCTCTCTCGAGGATATACGAGTCGTCATAGGGGGCGTTTTAAATCTCGATGCAATCAATTTAGAGTGCGGTATACGCCTTCGCCGCTTTCGTGTTAGTATTCCCGATGACGATTTAGAGCTTACCGACGTTATTGATTCGTAGGACGGACAATATGGGACAACTGTACCTTGCGATCTCGGATGAAGATCCGACAATTACTGATGACCACCCCTTAACCCCGACCGCGCCGATGGTTGAAAACCCCCTGGAGGGCGTTGCGCAGGCCCATCACCTGCAGTATATGGGCGAAATACAGAGGCAGCTTGAATCTGAGCGAGATCTCCGCCGGGCGCTGTACAAAAAAGTACCGGTGCGGTGTCTTAGCCGCCGAGGCCCTTGATTCGGCCATGCTCACGGCCGGTTTGGGACTAGGGGCTGCAGGTGCTGGACTACTCGCAACAATAAGTCTAGCCCCTGCTGTCTTGGCTATGGAATCTGCGGCCATAGCTTGCGGTGTTTTAAATGCCGCCGTAAAATTCGTTAGCCACCGACTTTACGCAAAGGCCAAGAAACATAACGATATACGGCTGTTGCCGAGGCCAAACTTAACAGCATCCGTATCTACGGCATTATCTGATGGTGTTACTTCGGACGTAGAGTACAGGCAAGTCGTTCAGGAGCTCCAGAACTACTCTGATCTGAAGCAGGAGATACGCGCTAAGTCTCGTAAGAACATTCAACGCCGTAGAGATCGATGAAAGCACGAAAAAACAGCTTATAGATCGCGGCCGAAAACTAGCTCGGCAAGAGCTGAAAAACGCTCTTTCCGAATGATGTTCTGGGGGTTAGGGTTGTTGCCTCAATAGCTCGGGCAGCAGCCGGTTTTCATAATACTGCCGGATTGGCTCGGGGTGATCTACCGAAGCGCACACGTCGTTGGTGAAGAGCTTCAGCACAAGCAGCCAGGCCCGCGTCTTCAAACATGCTGTGGGTGACTTCTTTGTAGCCTCGCAAGTCCTGCACCGTGCCGACTAACTTCGCCCAAATAGGCTGGCTGGTCGTTTCCATCGTGGGAGATCCCATGATTATTCATTGTATTCGCTGTATACCTAATAAGAAATTTCGATAGCCATCAGACCCTCCGCTGGGGGCTGGGGCCTCTATTTTGTTCTGGGGAGGGCCCCAGGGGGAGGGTGGTCCAGAACTCCTATTCTGTATACTACTACATCATCTAACGAACCAAACTTATTATAAGTTTGGATTGGGTCCCTAGTGGCCATAGAGGGACGCTCCAGGGGGCTACTAGGTTTATCCTTTTGATGATTTTTCTCAGATTTATTTTTGTCACCCGTTGTTATCTGTGAAGAATCAACGGGTTTATTAGATTTAGATTTATTATCACATGATGCGTTGTCAGATAAAGAAAGTGCTGGATACTCAGGTAAAGTATTAGGTATTTTAGATAGGTTGATATCAGTCTGAGATGATGAGCTGGCTTTCTTATTTACGGGTTTCGTGACGAGTTTCTGTGGCTGTTCTTTGCCAATTCGCCAAGTAAAAGTCGTTTGGACCCCCACAGAAACAGTGGTTTTCCTTACAACATTGGCAAATGTAGATGTTGTAAGGCCATATATGACAGAGACCATACGCTTCGCTTCCTGATAGGATATAATATTTTTGCATTTTAAGGTTATAATTTCTTTTTCTTTTTTGAAAAGAGGGCAGTCCTTGGAAGAGGCCATGTGGGCTCTGCTACAATTGAAACATTTTATTGTTTTTGTGCAGTCAAATCCCTCGTGTCCTGCTTCCGCACATCTAAAGCAAACCAGTGTGTTGCGGCATTGACTCTTGCCATGGCCAAACCGCTGGTAAAAGAAACACCGGGTGGGGTTAGGTATAAACAACTCCACTCGTACGCTATACGGTCCGAGAAATATAGATGACGGAAGGGAAGGTCTGTTAAAGTTATCATATAAGTGTTTGTTTTTATCAGCTTTCCATCTCTTTTAATTATTAAGCGTTTGATCTTGATCACTCCTTGATGTTTTAGTTCTTCAATTATTTTTTGCTCTGTCATTTTAGTAAGGTCCTGGTCTTTGTCACAAATTATGCCATGACAGCAATTTAATGTATTATGTGGAGAAATAGAAACAGGCTGCTCTCCTATATTTTGAATTTTTAGTAAATTTATATATCGTTGTTTTCCGGAAACTTTCAACAAAATGTTCCCAGATTTCATTTTTTGACTTGTTTCAGAGTTCCAGCATAACTTTCTAACGTTTTTTTTAAGTACAAATGGATTGATTTTCATTTTGCCTTCATTTTTATTAGATATTACTAAGAAGGTAGGAAAAAAAGTATTTTCTCCTCCAATATCTAATGAAACTTTATTTTTTCTTTTTTTTAGCAACGACTGTTGTAATTACAGATGAAGCCATGTTATATTTTATTTAATTTCACCCTGCGTGTCTCCCACACGACTGATTGGTGTTTTACGCAGTACTCAAGAATATTTCACTTATACGACGGCGGCCAGCATTATGGTGGGTGGAAACCGGGCACAGCCCGTGAGAAACCCACGACCATCCGCAGGTTGCTGGAAGACCTTCCTACTTACGGCCGGAGAGGAAGCCAGAATGTGCTGGACTTGAACTCACAGCGACCGCATTGGTGAGAGGCTCCTGGGTCATTACGCTGCGCTAGCGCGCTAACCGACTGAGCCACGGAGGGCCCCCCCCCCCCCCCCGCCACGGAGTGCCAACAAGGGCGAATCTACCTCTGCGAATGACCAGCAGAGAATAAAAACAGGGAATCCACGCAAGGTATACTCGAACAGATTGAGTTATACCAAAAGGTTAAATTCAATCTACTCGATTAACCCATTAGCCACCACCTTCTGCACTGACCCCAAAGGAAGTGCTTCTGAAGAAGAGCCAACTTGACATCTTGGTAAGACAACGAATGACAAATGGGATCAAGTGTAGGGCTTGACGTGACCAGCCGATTGATCGGACCGCGCCCATCCGACCTCCTGTCTCTCTCCAAGTAAAGGCCAAAGTGACGTGTTGGGCGTGAGGATCTCGCAAGACCAACACGCCCTCAGCCACCAGGATCCCGTCCTCGTAGATTACGGGTCGTAACCCACGGCAAACAGGTCGCTTCCCGGTTGCCTCTCACACAACCGAGAAGATGTGAGCCTATTATATTCACCGGGCTCACACAGGAGAGCTCTAGGTTAGTCGTCTTTTACGACAAGCTTGCCCAGAGGGCTGAGGTCCTATTCTTATCACCCCGGAAACCCCACGGGGGTGTAGCATATTGAAGGCTCAGTTTTACACGCCTGTGATGTAAAGAAGACTCGTTAGCCTCCACGTCTAAACTCTTTACTGGTGAGGTTTTAAAAGCACCAAAGCTAACCATCAGATCTTGGAGATAGACTGGATTCATTATTATGAGATATGATCTCCTAGCGGAACCATAAATGGTCGATCCATAGTCCAATTTAGACATCACCAGAGAACGATGTAAATTAAGTAAAATAGATCGGTCAGCACCCCAATCGGTGCAGGACGCGACCTTAATTATACCAAGATCCTTTGTACATTTAGCTTTAATCAATTTAATATGAGGTATAAAAGATAACTTCTTATTAAATATAAGTCCTAAACATTTATTTTCTCAAACAATCTTCACTGGTTTACCATAAAATTTAAACTCGGGGTCTAAAAAAGTTGTTGTGTATTTCAAAAATGCAGACCGACTGTTTTACATGTAAAAAATCTAAAACCATTGCCAACTGCCCATTTCTCGATTTTATTGAGACTAAGGTGCAGTTGCCGCTTGACGTTATTCATATTTTGAGCAAAGTAGCATATAAGGAAATCTACGTGTAAAGAACCCTCAGTGCCAGATGTTAATGTTTTAGCCTAACTATTAATTTCTATCCTAAACAGTGTCAATAAAAGGATACTACCCTGGGTACATCCATCTCTTGCTCATGTCGGAGTGGACCCCACCCTTACCTTAAACTGAAGATCAGACAAAAATTGAGATATAAATAAAGGTAAGCGACCCTTTAATCCAATATCAGAAAGGTCTTTAAAAATTCCATATTTCCATGTGGTGTCGTAGGCCTTTTCAAGGTCGAAAAACATCACCATCACGAATAAAAGTTTCACAACGAATGAAATGATCTCAAGGAGATCGACATTGACGAAAACCACAATATTTCAGATAAAAGCTTGTTGGTTTCAAGAAACCAAACAAGCCTATCATTTATCATCCGTTCCATAGTCTTACAGACACAGTGGGTAAGAGCTATGGGATGGTGGTTATTTGTATCAGTAAGATCCTTACCAGGTTTAGAGGCCGGGATAATACACGCCTCCCTCCATGACGGCGGAAAATTACAAGTTATTCAAATATTATTATAAGTAAGTCCAAGAGAGTCTCAAGTGGCTCAGATGTCAATTGATTCAGAAGCTTATAAGAAATATTATCTGCACCACACGCAGTATCTTGTGACTTTTTAAAAGCATTTTTAAGCTCTTCAGTTTAAAAAAGGATTTGTTAATCAATTATAGTCCTGTAAATTCTTTCTCCTGGTTTTTAATGTGTTGGGATTCAGGAGAATAATTCTCAGATGATGATTTCTGAGATATTGTTTCAGCTACTTTATTGGCTACTTCAGATGGAGATGTTAATATAGTATCACCATCTGTTAAATGCTGAACTTTGAGTTTATTGTTTTTGCCCTTAAGCTTCTGAACCATGTTCTGGGCCTTACGCATGGGTGTTTTTGACGTAATGCCTAAAACAGAGTTCCGCCAATAAGATCGTTTCTTGGACTTAAGTAATCGACGAGCCTTAGCTCTGAATATACGAATCTGATTTAAATAATGATTAGCAGGACAATGACTAAATTTGCTTTCAGCCTTTTTACGGTCCTTAATGGCCTTACGATAATCATCATCATACCAGGGTTTACTTTTGAATTTTAGATTCGTCGAGGACTTAGGGATGGCTCTATCAGCGGTTGTTAACATAAGTTCATTAAATTTTAACAAAGTATCATCTGCTGCAGAGATTCTCTGGAGTGATGTCAGCCTCACAGAACATAAAATGCGATACAATCTGCTTTATTGAACTCCCATCTAGCTACACGTTCTAAAGAATTAGAAGTGAGATGCTCTTGGATAATAGGAAAATAGTCACTACCACAAAGATCACCATGCACCTTCCAACAAAAATCCGGGAGAAGCGATGGATCCGTGATAGTGAGATCAATAGCAGAATATGAACCATTACTCGGATAAAAATAGGTATTAGAACCATCATTGAAATAACACAGTTCATATATCGATAAAAAATCTTCCAATGTTTTGCCTTTATTATCTATATAATTACTACCCCATAAGTTGTTATGAGAATTAAAATCCCCCATAATTATAAAGGGGGATGACAGATGTTTTTTTCAAGTTGTGTAATTCAGAGATTGACGAAGAAGAATGAGGAGGAATATACAGCGAACATAATGTAAATGTTTCCCACAAAGAAACACGGACAGTCACAGCCTGAAGTTCAGTAACGAGATCAACAGGGCTGTAAATTAAATTATTATTTATGAAAATAGAGGCGCCGCCACAAGCTCGGTCTTCCTGGACGGATTAAGTGTTATAAAGTGAATAAATTTAAAGAGATAACTTATTTTTGTTAGATTTCTTCAGTTCAGTTTTCTGAACAGGATTCAAAGATTGAACTAACTGTGTTATTTCAATAAAATTTACCGTCTCTTTCTCCTCGTCAGTTCCACTGTATAATTTTGTCTAAGGAAAACAATATGGAGGAGGACGTATTGGGGAGGACGACCCTTTTTGGGAGATCTACTAGGAGACCTCCCATGTGCAGATGATGTATCCATCACATATAGTATTTTTCCATTTTAGAATTATGATCTCTTTTTCTTTTTTGAACAGAGAGCAGTCCTTTGAAAAGGCCGTGTGGGCTCCACTACAACTCACACATTTTACTGTTTTCTACAGTCGAATGCCTCGTGATCTAGTTCCGCAGATCTAAAGCAGACCAGTGTATTGCTGCATTGACTCCTGTCATGGCCAAACCTCTGGCTGGAAAAACACCACGTGGGGTTAGGTATAAACTCCAACCTTGCACTATACAGCCCAATAAATATACATGACGGAAAGCATGTTTTATTGAATGTTAACATGTAAGTGTTTGTTTTTTTCCCGTCTCCTTTAAATAAGAAGCGTTTTTACCTTTATTACACCTTGGTGTTTATGTTCTTCATTTATTTTTCCTTCAGTCATATCGGAAAGGTCTTGGTCTCTGTCATGAATTATTATAAGAAGAAACAAACAGGCTGCTCTTCTATATTTTGAATTTTTAGTAAATTTACATATTGTTGTTTTCCGAAACATTCTAACACGATGATTCCAGATTTCATTTTTTGACTTGTTTTAAAGTTCCAGCATAACTTTCTATTGTTTTTTTTTAAATACAAATGGACTGATTTTCATATTTCCTTCATTGTCATTTTTATTACATATTATAAAGAAGGTAGGAAAATAGTTATTTCCTTCTTCAATATCTAGGGGAACTTATTTTTTTCTTTTCTTTGCAGTGAATGTTTTAATTTCAGAGGAAGACATTTCACCATACGTGTCCCCCACTCGCCACGAAGTGCCAGCAAGGGCGAATCTACCTCTGCGGATGACCAGCAGAGACTAGAAACAGGGAATCCACGCAAGATATACTCGAACGGATTGAGTTGTGCCAAAAGGTTAAACCCAATCTACTCGACTATTAGCCACCGCCTTCTACACTGACCCTGAACAAGAGCATTTGGGGTAAATACCAACTTGACATCACATTAAGTGAAAGTGATGACAAACGGGATCATGCGTAGGGCTTGCCAGGTAAATATAATTGCCTCACATCTTCTCGGTTATGTGAGAGGCAACTGGGGAGCGACCTGTTTGCAGTGAGTTGCGACCCGTAATCTACGAGGACGGGATCCTGGTGACTGAGGGCGTGTTGGTCTTGCAAGATCCTCACGCCCAAGACGCCACTTTGGCCCTTACTTGGAGAGAGACGGGAGGTTGGATGGGCCCGTTCCGATCAATCGGTTGGTCACGTCTTGCCTCTGCGTGGTCCCAATTTCCTCTATAACAGCACATCATTTAGAGAACAAATGTTATTTCTGTAATATTTGCGGGACTAGGCTTTGAGGCGATTGGTCAATCGAATAGATTGAATTTAACCTTTGGTAAAAATCAATCTGTTCGAGTATGCCTCATATGGAGTTCTTGGTGTCTTTCCTGGGTATTGCCAGGTTCAGGCATCAGTGGTGGGTAGGAAACATATGGGGTGAAATTTATATATACATGCCGTTTTCTTAATATGTGTCTAATATATCTAATAGATCTTCCCCTCAGCCGACTTCGTCTTCAAGTGCTGATAACAAGAGGAAGTTATCGGACTCATTTGATAATGAACAGAACAGTTCCCCGGCTTTTATTGTTCTCTCAACTAAGAGTGAAGAAAAGCCAGCTTCCAAAATTTTTCTCCTGCAAAGGGGAGCTCTAGGAACTCTAGGAAAAAAACGTAAAAAAAAAACTTAGGTCCGGAGACATTCTCATTGAATATTTCCGGCAACAACAATCAGAGAATTTACTTTAAATAAAATATCCGATATATCTGTTTTCACATCCCTTCACCATTCCCTGAACAGCTGTCAGGGAATAATTCGTGACAGGGGTGGTGATATAACTGATCTAACTGAGGAAGAAATCTGCCAAGAACTAAATTCACAGGGTGTTACCTGAGTGAAACGCTTCATTACGAAGAAATCTGGTAACCTCCTTAAACTTAATACATACCTGCTGACCTTCAGCACTACCTCCCTTCCGTCACACATCTTCGTTGGCTCTTATAGGGTTAATGTTGATTTATATATTCCTAATCCTACACGTTTTAATTGACAAAGACTTGGTAACGGCAAGTGTCAGTGTAAGAATAAACTGATTTGTTTCAGATGCGGCAGTGAAGATCATGATGGTTTCGACTGCAGCAACACAGTTAAGTGTTCCAACTGCAGTGGATATCACATGGCCTTCTCAAGGGACTGTCCGTTTTTCGTTAAGGAAAAACAAATTATCAACTTGAAAATTAAAAAAAACAATATAATCCTATCAGGACCCCCGGAAATAAGTCTCATTTTCTAATACTTCTCTACAGACTTCATTTGTCAATGTGGTCAAGCGAGTAGCAACTGTTGCTACTCTTAAAAATTACTCATTACACAGTACTTACTCAAATGAAGAAGAGCAAGATGCGGGCGGCTCTTCTATCTTCGTCAATAACAATATAATTAACAGCCTTGTTGCTCGGGATACAGATCTTCAGGCTGTAGCCGTCCGTGTTTTAATGACCGAAACTATCACATTATGTTCAGTGAATATTCCCCCGAACATGTCTGCTTTGCAGTTATATAACTAGAACAATTGCAAAACCTTTTATACTAAAGGGAGATTTTAATTCCCATAACCCCCTTTGGGGCAGTAATAACATAAACGATAATGGAAAGATAGTGGAAGACTTCTTATCGAAGGATGAACTGTGTTATTTCAATGATGGTTCTAATACGTATTTACATCCGGGTAATGTCAATGTCGCTTATTCTGCTATCGATCTCACTATCACAGATCCATCACCTTGATTTTTCTTGGAAGGTGCATGACGATCTTTGTGGTAGTGACCATTTTCCTATAATCCTTGAACATATCACTTCTAATTCTTTAAAACGTGTAGCTAGGAGGAAATTCGATAAAGCCGACTGGATCGCATTTGAGAGGTTCTGTGAGGATGAATTGACTCCAGAGACTCTCAATGCAGCAGATGATCGTATATTAAAATTTAATGAGCTTGTCTTACGAGCTGCCGATAAAACTAAACCTAAGACCTCGACAAATCCCACATCCAAAAGTAAAGCCTGTTACGACAATGACTGTCTTAAACCCATAATGGGCCGTAACAAGGCTGAACGCAGATTTAATCATTGTCCCACTGATAATTTAAACCAGGTTCGTAGTTTTAGAGCTAAAAGCTCGTCGATTACTCAAGTCAAAAGGGACGATCTTGTTGGCGGAACTTTGTATCGGGCATTACGTCAAAAACACCTAAGCGTAAGGTCTGGAACATGGTTCAGAAGCTTAAGGGCAAAAATAATAAAGCATTTCCAGCATTTGAAAGATGCAGATAATACATATACCTCTCCATCCGATATAGCCAATAAACTAGCTGAGACAATTTCCAAGAAATCTTCTGAGAATTATACTAAAGAATTTCAACATATTAAAACCCAGAAGGAGGAAATTAAATGAATGAAGGAAAGATTATGGTTTAACGCCACATGGTTTATTTCGGCCATATCGTGGCGAGAACAATGTGAAAACACGAGACTGTTAAGGTTTTCGATATGACAATATGAACATCAAAAATAAAACAAAAAGTTCAGACATGTTTAAAATCAGATAAGAATAAAACCAAAACAAGCATATTTAAAAATAGTGTATCTGGAAAGTTATATGTATATAACTTTTTATCCATAACTATTTAAGACAATTAAAATTTATATTTTATGATATAGGCCAATGGTCTTCAAATATTTTATGACAACATCGATAGCGATGCTGTCAAATAAATCATATATAGAGTATAGGCATACTAGTATAGGCATTGTAGCCAATGACAGGATGAATAGCATGCAGTTTATTGCGGATCTGCAAGTCCCATTCACCTTGCCAAAGTCGACGAATATATTTAAGAATATTAGACTTTATGTCATTTTACGGTGTTTTAGTCCGAGATACAGGTTTATACAGAGCAGCTTTCGCTTCCCTGTCCACGACTGTGTTTCCATGAATACCAGTGTGACTTGGTATCCAACAGAATATAATATCTTTACCTCTTCTATTTAGTTTTCTGTGTTTCGCTATTATCTGAAGAATCAGTGGATTTTTAAATTTATTATTCTGAATCGGCAAAAGGCAAGAGGGCGAGTTGCTGCACATCACTGCCCTCTAGGCATGCCCAGAAGAAACATATGATAAGCCCAGAAGTATAGCCCTGGCCTCTGCAGAAAAGATATAAAATGAAGGTGGCAAAAGAAGAGAAGTGACCCGCTGATCTAAGACAGCCGCAATCTTGTCACCATCCTTTTTGACCCGTCAGTAAATTTATAATCCTAAACTTTGCTGATTTATAAGAAGGTTTGTATTTGATTTATTATATTTACGTAGATCAAATATTAGTTTAGGGTGTGGAAGGAGCCATGGAGGAGACTGCGGAAAACCCACTGGAGCTATATCCTCTAGCTTGATGTTAGCTTCCACAGTACGGTCCCGTATACAAAGGCCAAATAGAGGGATCCCGTTAGGACATTTATTAAATTTATCTACATGTGCTGGATTAAAAACACAGTCGTAGACACGGTTCTTGGAAGAGCTTGAAGCTTTGTAGCATATTGAAAGCTGTTTTACACGTCGGTGATATAAAGAAGGCTCATTTGCCACCACGCATAAACTTTCTACTGGCGAGGTTCTAAAAGCACCAAGGCTGAGCCTCAAACCTTGGTGTGAACAGGCTCCAACATTTTAATATACGACTTCCTAGCGGAACCGTAAATGATGGATCCATAGTCCAATTTAGACCTCACCAGAGAACGGTATAAATTTAGTAGAACTAATCGGTCAGCACCCCGATCAGTGCTTGACTCGACCTTAATTATGTCGAGAGCCTTTGTACATTTAGCTTCAAGGATTTTTATATGAGGTATAAAAGATAGCTTACTATCAAATATTATACCTAAAAATTTTACTTTTTTTCGACAGTTTTAACCTGTTTACCACAAAAATTAAGCTCAGGGTCAAGATAAAGTTTCCGTGTATTACAAAAATGCATACTAACGGTTTTAGATGTTGAAAATCTAAAACCGTTTTCAGTTGCCCATTTGTCGATCTTACTGAGACAAAGCTGCAACTGACGTTTAATATTATTAATTTTTTTAACTCGGTAGCAGATATGGAAATCATCCAGGTATAAAGAACCCTCTGTGCCAAATGTTAATGTTTTTGCTGGGCTATTTATTTTTATACTGATCAGAGTTGGTGATAGAATGCTGCCCTGGGGTACACCCATTTCCTGTTCATAAGAGTTAGAAAGGGTGGACCCAAACCGTACCTTAAACTGACCATCAGATAAAAATTCTAATATAAATACATTTAAGACAAGGTGATCTATGGTAGATCTACCTTGACGAAAACCTCACTGAATATTAGAGAGTAACTTGTTGGTTTCAAGAAACCGAACAAGTTTATCATTAATTATCCGTTCCATAGTCTTACAGACACAGCTGGTAAGAGCTATGGGACGGTCATTATTTGGATCAGTATGATCCTTACCCGGTTTAGGGACCGGGATAATACACGCCTCCCTCCATGACGGTGGGAAATTACCAGTTATCCAAATATCATTAAGCAAGTCCAAGAGAGCCTCCAGTGGCTCAGCTGGTAAATGATTCAGAAACTTATAATATACGTTATCAGGCCCACACGCAGTATCGTGGGTCTTTCTTACTGCAGTTTTACATTTCTCAATATTAAAAGAACGATTATAATCTTCTAAATTTTTAGAAGAAAAGGGCAATTTAATTTTCTCCTTCTGGCTTTTAATACGTTGGAATTCTTTAGTATAATTCTCAGAAGAAGATTTCTTGGAAATTGTCTCAGCTAGTTCATGAGGTATATATATTATCTCCATCTTTCAAATGCTTGACTTTTGCTTTATTATTTTTGCCCCTGAGCTTCTGAACCATGTTTTAGACCTTACGCATGGGTGATTTTGACGTAAGTCTGCGCACAAAAAGAACGCTTGCTCGCGATTAAAACGAGCACGATAAAGCAAACACGTGTCGTTGAGGTGGACATATGGACAGATTGCAAATCGCGCTTGCGACTGGTAGAATTTTGTCATTTGGTACCATGGCGGATTCAAGTGAAGACGAACTATTGTTGCTTGACAGTGTTTTCCCAAAAATTATCCCAGGAAAACGCAAAAAATGGGCGTTCATGAGATAAATAAAAGGAGGCGAATGGAAGGTGAATATCATCACTTGTTTCCTCTGCTTAAAAGGAGCCCTTCTCGTTTCCAGTCATACTTGAGAATGAGCCAAGAGACATTCAAGTATATTTTGAACCAAAAAAAAATTGAACCAAAGATAACAAAGAACCGGTGCAACTGGCACCAACAACCAATTCTGCCAGAGAAGCGTCTAGTTATTATGCTCAGGTGAGTCACCCTTAGGTGAAACGTATGTGTATATACAGTTATATATATAAGTATGAAGTAATAACTGTAAATATATATTCATGCATACACAATGAACTAAGACTGTGTAAACGTGTATTATAAAGTTTATTGATCTCCATTATGAACTACAACAGGTAAATCTCTTGTTTGTTTTAAACTTATGGTGAGGAAATTTTAGGAGAGAAGAGTAGGATTAAAAAGGTTGTTACTCACAAAAGACAATAAACAAACAGAGAAAACAGCCAACAAACTCAGAAACTATCTTAGTTATAGAATGATCATATAAAATCAACAACATAGATGTTTAAAAAAAGATCACTGTTCGTAAAGAATAAGAATGATTTTCCACTTGCGAGAGAAAAAATCATTTACGCCTAACTGGCATATTAAGTATCTTGTGTAAAATACAATTTGAGTACAACAAAATTAAGGATCATTTGATGACTCTTTGTCTTCAGCACTTTAAATGAATGTACCTGGTGTAGAAATGATAACAGCTGAAAAAATAAACCAACTTAAAGATTACAACATATTAACAAACACGCTGCTTAATATCTTTTGTTGACAGGCGTTGACAGATGTCTTAACGATCATAATGAAAACAATTAGTACTGGAAATGATGAGAGTCTGGCTGAGTGGTGTAGGAATCAATGCTATTAGGTGTTGAACCTGTGCTATAGCCTTGGTAAGACAATGCGGGCGATGTGCTATCTGGCAATTGTACATCCAGATCTTGAGGTTGGCTTGTGTACGGTTGTGAACGTTGTTGTACTGTTGGTGGGTATACAAACTCTTGCAGAACTGACTGTATTCGATTGCGGACGCAGAGTTTCAGGTTCTCAGAGACCATTTTCATGTATGAGTATAATGATTTGAGGAACTGGAAGTCAGCATCATTTGTTTGCTCGGCCTTTTCTCTTTTTTGACTTAAGTATTGAAGTTTTCTTTCTTCTATATCTATCAATTCTCTGTAACTGTCCGAGCTGTCTCGACTGCGTTTTTTTTTTTTGGTGGGGGGGGGGGGGGTCCTGCTCCTGTGTTTGTACGTTTACTCGACGGATGCCCCGGAGAAAACTCCTGGAACGGCCCAGGCTCTGGTGCTTCAAAGGCTGTAGGATTGTCAAATGTGTCTGGTCCTTGACTTTCCACATTGCTACCCTGGGTGTCTACTTCTGTTGCAGACTCATCCGCAATCCCCGGGCTTGGTTGATTACGTTCAAAGTTATCCAGATCTAGGGAGTCGAATGAAGTTCTCGGCGCAACAATATCTTTCAAAAAGAGAAGCTGATTGAAAAACTGCCACTTTGATTCTGGGCGATTGCTTGCAGTGTCTCCTGATCTTGGCACAGACCTTTTATTGTATTCTGTCGCAAAGTAGTCTCGCAGGAACTTCCATTTGTTCTTCAGTGCAGTTTCTGAAAACAAAAAAGTTAACAGCACATTATTATTTATGATATAGTTCTTGCATACAATATTATTGTCAATGATGAAAGTTCACATAAACTGAGTCATAATGATTGCCCCATTCCAGCAATTCAAATATATATCGCAATTCAAAAGTCGCTTTCAGAGACACAACTAGTATGATGAACGTCTTTTTCAGATTTCTTGCAACCGGTTCATCTTTTAAGACCCTTGCCTTCAACTTCCGGGTGGGTGCCTCCACTGTAGCACACGTTGTGTCTGAAACTTTTACTGATATATGGGATGAGCTGAAACCAGTGCATATGCCCTCTCCAACCAGGGAAACATTCCTATCGGCTTCTGATGACTTTTACAATCTTTGGAATTTCCTGCTTAGGAGTGATAGACGGAAAGTATGTTCGAATCCGTTGTCCCAGCAAATCAGGATCCATGTTTTATAACTACAAAAGATATTTCTCAATAGTGTTGCAGGCTGTTGTTAATTCTCATTACAAATTTCTGACAATCAACGTTGGCGGACATGGGAAACAAAGCGATGGAGGTACTTTTCAAGCCTCGGGCCTTTATCGTGCTCTTGTACAAGAAAAACTGCATATACCAGAGCCTACAGCCCTGCCAAACTCCAATGTCGTGGCCCCATTTGTGTTCATTGCTGACGAGGCATACCCACTAATGACTCATGTTTTGAAACCCTACAGTGGAACAATTCTCCCTTTTGATGAAGACTACTTCAACAAGAGATTGTCAAGATGTAGAAAAACCGTGGAATTTGCGTTTGGAATTTTGGCAAAATGGCGTTTGCTAAACAAAGAAATTGAGACAGACGTGCTGCGTGCCAATCACATTGTAAAATGTGTTTGTGTCCTGCATAACACTATAATAGACAAAGAAGGCATGGTGCGAAACCTCACCGAAGTTTCGGTTGAAAACCAAGACATAGTTTGGGACCGTGTTGGGAGGCCATTTAATGATTCAAAAACTGTTAGGGATGTTTTTAAAGCATACTTTAGTAGATATCCTCTGCAATATATTCAATAGCCTATCAACAAGAAAATGTAACCTTCAAAGAACAATATGGGCCAAAGTCCATTAAAAGCTTTGTAAACTGACCAGACGCTGCTCTTGTAAATATAAAAGTAGATCTGTCTTCGATTTTCTTTTGTTAGTAAATTACAATAAGCTTATAGTAGAGTTGGCTAGAGCGAGAGGGTCCAAGGAAATAATGAGAAAGATATTGGGCATGAAAGGAAAAAAGGGAGAGGAGAGAGGGAGATAGAGAGAAAGGGGGGGGGACTTGTACTACAGAATAGAAGGTAATGGAGCACCAAAAACACGCTTGCTCGCGATAAAGAATTAACTTTTGATTCTTTACGCTTTCCAAGCGTCGCTTGACATCGCAGGCGCGATAAAGCGAGCGTGCATTTTGTGCGGCACAAGCAAATTCTGAACAACATTACAAGTGCTTCCTTTATCGCGCTCGCTTTTATCGCGAGCAAGCGTTGTTTTTGTGCCCAGACTAATGCCCAATACAAAGTTCCGCCAACAAGATCGTCTCTTTTGACTTGAGTAATCGACTAGCTTTAGCTCTAAAACTACGAATCTGGTTTAAATTATTATCAGTAGGACAATGATTAAATCTGCGTTCAGCCTTTTGACGGCCCTTTATGGGTTTACGACAGTCATTGTCGTACCAGGGTTTACTTTTGAACTTGGGATTTGTCGAAGTCTTAGATATAGTTCTATTGCCAACTCACAACACAAGCTCATTAAATTTTAATATACGATCATCTGCTGCAATGAGAGTTTCTGAAGAGATATCAGCCTCACACAACATCTCAAATGTGATCCAATCTGCTTTATCGAATTTCCACCTGGCTACACGTTGTAAAGAATTAGAAGTGAAATGCTCTAGGATTATAGGAAAATGGTCACCACCACAAAGATCGTCATGCACCTTCCAAGAAAAATCAAGAAGTGATGAATTTGTGATAGTGAGATCGATAGCAAAATAAGTGGCATTACCCGGATATAAATAGGTATTTTAGAAACGGTTTTGGAAATGGTTCTTTCAAATTATGTAACTGCAAAGCTGACAAAGAAATGTTAGGAGGAATATAAACGGAACATTTATTTATTTATTTATTTGCTTGGTGTTTTACGCCGTACTCAAGAATATTTCAATTATACGACGGCGGCCTGCATTATGGTGCGAGGAAACCAGGCAGAGCCCGGGGAAAATCCACGACCATCTGCAGGTTGCTCGCAGACCTTCCCACTTACGGCCGGAGATAAACGGAACATAATGTGATTGTTTCAGACAATGGAACAGGGACTCCCACAGCCTGAAGCTCTGTATCCAGATCAACAGGACTGTGAATTATATGGTTATTGATGAAGATGGAGGAGACACCTGCAGCTCGCTCTTCTTCATTTGACCGGCCCGGATAGCACAGTTGGTAGAGCGTCCGCTTCGGGACCGGTAGATCCAGGATGAATCCTTGGTCGAGTCACACCTAAGACTTTAAAAGAGGAAGTTGTAACTTCCTCGCTTGGCGTTCAGCATGAAGGGGATAGTGCAACGACTGGTTGACCCGTATCAGTATAATGGCTCGGGCGGGGCGGCTTACTTGCCTTCGGATAGTCGTCTCAGTGATGCAGCACTAAAAAAAAGAGCGGTGGAAATCCGTCCTGCAACAAGGAGGCACATTACACGTGCATGCACCCTAATGATTCCTTCGTCGTCATATGACTGAAAAATTGTTGAGTACGCCGTTAAACCCCAAGCACTCACTCACTCACTCTTCTTCATTTGAATAAGTGCTATATATTGAATAATTTTTAAGAGTTATTTTATTTTTGTCAGATATCTTCAGGTGAGTTTCCTGAAGACACAGGGCTGCTGGATTTAAAGATTGAACTAGCTGTGTTATTTCAATAAAATTTGCCTTAAGGCCTCGACAATTCCATTGTATAATTTTGTCTAAAGTAGACATTATGGGAGAAGGCGAATGCGGGCTTTATCTTTATGTTTGCACCGCGGACTACCCTTTCTTGGAGATCTGCTGGAAGATCTCCGCGGTGCGGGTGATGTATCCATCACATCGGCATCGGATGATGAAGGACCAACGTCCTCCACCGATCCAAACTCATTAAAAGTTTGGATTGGGTTCTTACTGGCCTCAGAGAGGCGCTCCATGGGGCCACTAGGTTTATTTTGGTTATGAGATTTATTATCAGACTTAGTTCTAGTAGTTTTGTGTTTGGTTTGATGAGGTTCAGGTTCATCAGTTTGTTGTGTAATATTTACTGGGTTTTTTGATTTACTGTAGATATCTGGGTTGAATAGGAATTACGGGCAGGTTGAGCAGCAGGTTGTAAAGGTATCGAACTAGGTTTGTCGTTTCCAATGGACCAAGTCATTGAAGTTTGAGTAGCAACAGATGCTGCTCGATAGACCACATTGTATTAGAGGGTGAGACTAATTTTCGGGCTTCCTGGGTAGGATATATTGTTTCTGGCTTTAATATTAATTATTTGTTTTTCCTTCACGAAAAGCGGACCTACAGGAGGCCATCTGATCTCCACTGCAGTTGGAACACTTAAATGTGTTGCTGCAGTCGAAACCATCATGACTTTTGCTGTCACATCTGAAACAACTATTTTTACACTGGCCCTAGGCCAAATTTCTGGGCAAGTGAAACAACGTGTAGGAGTAGGGATATATAAATCCACAATAAGCCTATACGGGACAATGTAGATATACGATGAAAGGTACTATTAAGGGTCAAAAGATACGTATTTAATTTGAGGATGTTGCCAGCTTTTTTGTTGTAAAACGCTTAACTCTGGCAACACCCTGTGGGTTCAACTCCGAACAGATTTCCTCTTGAGGTAAGTCAATGATATCTCCATCCGTATCACATATTATTCCCTGAGAGCTGTTCAGCGAATTGTGAGGGGATGTATAAACAGATATATGAGAGATTTTCTTCACAGATAATAAATGTTTTGATTGTTGTTTCCTGGAACATTCGATGAGAATGTCCCCATATCGTAGTTTAACGGTATTTAAAGTGCCTGCTGCGCCGTCTAAAGCCCTTTTTAGCAGAAAAGGATGGATTTTTGAGGCCGGCGTCTGTTCACTCCTAGTGGAGAGGACGATAATAGCCGGCCAATTGTCCCGTCTATTATCAAGCGGATCGGATAAAACTTCCAACTTCCTCTTTTCATCAGCACCTGAAATGGGGCTGAGAGGAAGTTCGGATAGATATATTTGAAACGTTAAGAGAAGGGTTTATAAAAGTCATAATATATATGTAATAAAATTCACCCCATATGTGCCCACCCAACTCGGAATGCCGTGAAAGGCGATGCCTGAACCTGGGAATACCCAGCAGGAAAAACACCAAGAACTCCGTATGAGGTATACTCGAATCCATTGATTTATACCAAAGGTTAGATTCAATCTACTCGATTGACCCATGAGCCATCGCCTCAAAGCGTAGTTCCGCAAACGATATTTCAGAAATAGCATTTGTTCTCTAAATGATGTGCTGTTATAGAGGAAATTGGGACCACGCAGAGGCAATACATGACCAAGCCGATTGATCGGACCGGGCCCATCCGACCTCCCGGCTCTCTCCAAGAAAGGGCCAAAGTGACGTGTTGGGCGTGAGGATCTCGCAAGACCGCCACGCCCTCAGCCACCAGGATCCCGTTCTCGGAGATAATGGATCGCAACCCATTGCAAACAGGTCGCTCACCGGTTGCCTCTCACACAACCGAGAAAATGTGAGCCTATTAAGTTCACCAAGCCCAAACAGAATAGCTTTAGGTTAGTCGAATTTTACGCCAAGCTTGCCTAGAGGGCTAAGGTCCAATTCTTATCACGCCGGAAACCCCACGGGGAGGAGGAAATTAAATTGCCCTTTTCTTGTTAAAATTGTGTTTTTAATATTGAGTAACTTAGAACTGCATTTAAGAAAGGCCCATCATACTGCCTGTGGTCCTGATAACGTATATTATAAACTTCTGAAGAATTTACCAACTAAGACACTTAAAATCTCTCTTGGACTTGCTTAATGATATTTGGATAACTGGTAATTTCCCATCGTCATGGAGGGAGGCGTGTATTATCCCCGTTCCCAAACCGGTTAAGGATCATGCTGATCCGAATAATTACCGTCCCATAGCTCTTATCAGCTGTATCTGTAAGACTATGGAAGGGATGATTAATGATAGATTTGTTTGGTTTCTTGAAACCAACAATCTTTATCTAATATTCATTGTGGTTTTCGGCAAGGTAGATCTACCATGGATCACCTTGATCGCGATATCTTCATCAATAACGAACATGTTGTGTTGATATTTTTTTGATCTTGAAAAGGCCTACGACATCACATGGAAACATAAAAGACCTAGCGGATATGGGCGTTAAATGTCGATTACCAATATTTATATCCAAATTTTTATCCGATCGTCTGTTTAAGGTACTGATTGGGTCCACCCTTTCTAACTCTGATGAGCAGGAAATGGGTGTACCCCAGGGCAGCATTCTATCACCAACTCTGTTTACCATAAACATAAATAGCTTAGCAAAAGCCTTAACGTCGGGCACAAAGGGTTCTTTATCTTTTTATGACTTCTTTATATGCTACCGAGCTAAAAATATGAATAATATTGAACGTCAGTTGCAGCTTTGTCTCAAAAAAATCGAGATATGTGCAGCTGAAAACGGTTTTAGATTTTTAACGTCTAAAACCATCAGTATGGATTTTTGTAATAAGCGGAAACTTCATCTTGGCATTGAGCCTAATTTTTGTGGTGAACAGATTAAAATTGTTGGAGAAACAAAATTTTTACGTATAATATTTGATAGTAAGCTATCTTTTATACCTCATATAAAAATGCTTAAGGTTAAATGTACAAAGGCTCTCGATATAACTAAGGTCGTGCCTAGCACCGATTGGGGTGCTGACCGATCAGTTTTACTTAACCGATATCGTTCTCTGGTGAGGTCTAAATTGGATTATGGAACCATCATTTACGGTTCCGCTAGGAAGCCGTATATTAAAATGTTGGATCCAGTTCTGTGCGTCGGTTATATAAAGAGGGCTCATTAGCCTCAACATATAAACTTTCTCCTGGTGAAATTCTAAAAGTACCAAGGCTGAGCCTCAAACCTTGGTGATGGACAGGATCCAACATTTTAAGAGAGGATTTCCTTGCGGAACCGTAAATGATGGATCCATAGTCCAACTTAGACTTCACCAGAGAACAGTATAGATTTAATAAAATAGATCGGTCAGCACTCCAATTAATGCTACACACGAAGTTGATTATAACGAGAGCCTTTGAGCATTTAGCTTTAA